>NC_058087.1:6112887-6377887 GCF_014858855.1 Bufo gargarizans | reverse complement strand
CGAGAAGCCCTTGAGTTGCTGTCAGAGAGGGAGAAATCTGGGTGACCACTAATATGGTCCCACGTAGGGTCAGAACAGGAGCTTTGTCTAGATAGGGTGGGAGGAGATGGTCAGAAAACTGCTCTTTTGCATAAAAGCCTCCAACACAACTGGATGCTGTGACTTCATAGATTATAGGCCACTTTCACATTAGCGTTTTCAATTCCGCTAGAAAACACTTCCGTTTTGTCTCCATTCACTGAACGAAAGGGAATGCACCAAAATAAATTCCGTTCCGCTTGGTTGCGCTCCCGTCGCAAGCAGCATTTTTCTGTCCGCGATGTGGTGCGGAGCCGGACAGATCCGTCCTGGCACACAATGTAAGTCAATGGGAATGGATCAGTTTTCTCTGACACAATAGAAAACGGATTCGTCCCCCGTTGACTTTCAATGACATAATACAATCGGATCTGTTCATGGCGGATGCAGACAGTTGTATTATGGCAACGGAAGCGTTTTTGCAGATCCATGTTGGATCTGCAAAAAACGCTAATGTGAAAGTAGCCTAAAACCGTTTTTTTATTTCTACAGTGCACCTAAAATAAAAACCTACTAAATGTATGTTAGTAAGAGGAAGGGGATGATGGAAGGGCGTACGACTGCAGAACCAGACTACACAGGGTTGTTTGCACTGTAGTCTGTTACCATGGAGACAAGATAAAACAGCAAAGGAACTGCAGGAACAACACTGTAAGATACTTTGTTAATCTTTTTCCTGTGCTGTGTTATCAGACGTCAGACTCCTACGAGAGGGGAAACTCTGCTCCAGTCCCTATGACAACACTTTCAGCCCTTTTGGTCTGGCAGTTCATAGTTGTCATAGAGACGCTGAGGGTCATAACCACAGCGTTTTGGTGTCCGTCTGACGAAACTGAGCAAAACGGTCACACATAGTAAGTCAATGGGGAAGGATCCGTTTTCTATTGTGCCAGATTGTGTTAGAGAAAACGGATCCGTCCTCCATTGACTTACATTGTGTGCCAGGACGGATCCAAGTCAATGGGGACGGATCCGTTTTCTCTGACACAATCAGACACAATAGAAAACGGATCCGTCCTCCATTGACTTTCAATGGTGTTCAAGAAGGATCCGTCTTGGCTATGTTACAGATAATACAAATGGATCCGTTCTGATCCGGTTGTATTATCTGAACGGATCCATCTGTGCAGATCCATGACGGATCCGCACCAAACGCGAGTGTGAAAGTAGCCTAATCTGGCAAAAAAACAAAAGCCAATTGGTCACTTTAAGCGCATGTTCACTCCGCAGCAGATTTGCAGTTTGAACTGTGTCACGAGGGGCCATGTTCCTTCTCCCTGTGTGTCGGGTATTCGCTGTGTTCTCTGTTATTCCTCCTGGAAATGAAGAAATTAAGAGACAACTGGGCGTTACCAATCTACTTGTCTATGGGTGTGTCCTTGCATAGTCAGCAATGAGTGGGCGGTGTGTAGGGACACGTCCCCAGTGACAATGGGTAAAACGACTGGATCCACAGCATGCAAAACTGCGGCAGAAACTTGATTGAAAAATCTGCAGTGTGAATATACACAAATAACATTCATCTGCCAGAAACATCCAATTGGTGGGAGACGGAAACAATCCAAATATCAGGAAGGGGAGGCTGTCCGACAAACTGGACCCTCACTAATCCGGAGAATGGGGGTTGTCTTGCCCTCGATGGAACTAGTGTGCAGTAGCTCTCCATTAAAGTCTATGGCAGGTGGCACCTCCCATCAGTTTTTTAACGCCACATGCTATATGAAATATGCCATAATTATTATACATGAGGCACTAAAAGTAACAAGGGTAGGAGGTGGTCCTTTAGGTGAGCAGACATTGCTATGAAAGAGAAAAACCCCTCCAAAAATGGCCCTGCAGACAACATGGCTGCCTTCTCTATGAATCACGGATAGGTAGACACATTAGGAGGGATCTCCATCGGAGATGTAAAGATAATTAATAACATGCATCTTGTAAGTACTCGGAGAGACCCAAAAGTCACACAGGCCCAAGAAGACTTAAGTAAGATGTTTTAACTGAGTGAAGTGATATCATCTTCCATCTAAGAGCAGCAATTATGAGGAAAATGTAATTACCAGGCACATTTCCCTAGCCGCTCCAACCTATGATGGAGATGACTGCTCGCCACACAATTCTATTTCCTAAGTGCTTCACTAATAAACCAGATCGAGAAACGAGAGGACAAATCTCCATAAACATGAAAAGCCTTTACTTCAATCTGGCAAAAAAAAAAAAAAACTGTAAAAATAACCCTCCCCACGAAAAAATCCAGAATTCCCAAAGTTTCCTCTAGTATCCTTTTCTGCCATATTTGCATCATCTTGGTTGCCCATCTCAGTATCTGATGGGGGTAATTACCTCCGAAACACCCTAAACTGGATATAATTTGCATCGTTTAAAGGTTTATCCCATGATTGATGCAAAAAAACGACATTTAGACCTCGTATAGCACATGACAACCTCTAACCAAGCTAGAACCAGCCATGTACCCCACATGGATCCAAAGTTCCCCCCATATATTGCTCCTAAATGTTCTGCTAGATTCTCTTCCAACTGGCAGCTCAGGGGTGTGTTCTTTTTGCCTGGAGCTCTTTCCCTATCACAGCTCAGGGGTGTGTTCTTTCTGCCTGCAGCTCTTTCCCTATCACAGCTCAGGGGTGTGTCCTTTATGCCTGGAGCTCTTTCCCTATCACAGCTCAGGGGTGTGTCCTTTATGCCTGGAGCTCTTTCCCTATCACAGCTCAGGGGTGTGTCCTTTATGCCTGGAGCTCTTTCCCTATCACAGCTCAGGGGTGTGTCCTTTTTACCTGCAGCTCTTTCCCTATCACAGCTGAGGGGTGTGTCCTTTATGCCTGGAGCTCTTTCCCTATCACAGTTGAGGGGTGTGTCCTTTTTGCCTGCAGCTCTTTCCCTATCACAGCTCAGGGGTGTGTCCTTTATGCCTGGAGCTCTTTCCCTATCACAGTTGAGGGGTGTGTGCTTTTTGCCTGCAGCTCTTTCCCTATCACAGCTCAGGGGTGTGTCCTTTATGCCTGGAGCTCTTTCCCTATCACAGCTCAGGGGTGTGTCCTTTTTGCCTGCAGCTCTTTCCCTATCACAGCTCAGGGGTGTGTCCTTTATGCCTGGAGCTCTTTCCCTATAACAGCTCAGGGGTGTGTCCTTTTTGCCTGCAGCTCTCTCTATCACAGTTCAGAGGGTGTGTTTTTTTTTTCTGCTGCAGCATTCTAGGATGCATGTACTTTCCTCTGCAGGTTTGTGTCCTTTCTGCTGTAGCTCTCTCCCTGTAACTGTCACAGCTTCTAACAGCTGAGCATGTGCGACCACCTTAGAAAACGGACATGTACATTACGATACAGATTATACAACAGGAGGCGCCATTATAACGATTTAAAGAAAAGAAATTACAACTGTAGCACATTTGTAACAAAGCATATTACACAAATACCTACTTTTTCGTAATTATTATAAAATAACATTTTACGATGGCACACCCCGTTAAGTAATTTCTATCGATTTCCCTACATAGGAGAGTAACGCAGCAGCTCTGTGTGCAGGTGTAAAGGGAGGTGACACCCGCGAGTGTCTTTTTGGCTTCCATTGGTCCAGTACACTGCTTACGGTAATTTGTTTGTATAGAATGGCACAGTTGGCCGCACTATCCTACCCAGAGGCATCCAGTAAATATGGAAACGTAGGGGCGACATGTTCCTAACATATACCTGTTGTGTGCACTCAGTGTGGTTGCAAAGACTCTTTTTGGGGTTGTTTAAAGATTTGTAAAGCCAAATAACTATGACTTGATGCGAGGTCAGGAGATGTATCGCTGTATAACTAAGGCTCTGTTCACATCTGTCATCAGACATCGCATGTGGAGCCTCCATTCTTCCCATTAAAGTGATGGAAACCACAATGTGACCCCGGTACACCCGATTATGAATCAATGAGGCCCACTGAGCGCCGGTGGCATCCGTAGTACGACAGATCCGGCAAAGCTCTGCGGCTTTAGATATAAATGGAAGCAGTCGTGCGAACTCAGCCTTAGTACATCGGTAATTCAGGAGTCTAAGGGTACGGCACACAGAGTTTTTTGGTCAAGGCCTACAGGATTTTTAGCCATAAGTGGATCAACCAGGAAGAAGTAGAAATCCTTCCTTATATTTCCGATTCCTTTCTAATCCTGCAGACAGATATGCCCCAAAACCTCGTCCATACAATGTGGCCCCTACCCTTAAAGGGATTTTCCAGCTTTCAACACTTTTTTTTATTTTTTATTTCCACCTCAGCCGGCTGAACCTGTGGAAAAACCTATACTCACCAGATCCCTGAAGCTCCCTTCACTGCTCTTCTGATCCCATCCAATAATCTTCTGGACGGACAGGGTGGCACGAGCCACTGCAGCCAATGACTGTGCTCAGTTGAGAAATGTCCCCAAGCAACATGTGACCCAGCGGTGACTTGACATTTGGGGAGTGGACTTCCGGTCCTGTTCTGCAAACCTCCAGAAGGACTGGGCTCAGTGGTGGTGTGTCCCCAAGTGGCACGTCACTGCTGGTTTATGCACCGCTTGGGGACACGTCACCTCTGAAGGCCAGCCATTGGCTGCAGCAGAAGTGACCTCATCTGTGCGGAAGGTTACAGGGCGAAGACCGGAGAAGGAAGGCAGAACGGAGCCGCAGGGAGCAGGTGAGTATGCTTTCAGTAAGCTGGGACTGAAATTTAAAAAAAGGAAAAAAAAGCTGGACAACCCCCATTGTTAGACTGACAGCTCTACCATAGCCACAATGAGTAGAACCCAGCTTTCCCAGAAAATGAAATGTATAAAAAGTGACTTTACATACGGGATGTCAGGGACTACTATTTACTATTGTCGGGGAGACAGGGCCTCTCTAAGGTATCTAAGAGCCAAGAAAGCGCCTGGTGAAACACATGCCATGATCCTAAACAGGTAGGAGAAGAACGTTCTCGGGCTGTGTGTCCTACAGCTCCCGAAAGGGCGATAGATCATGCTGACTTATGCACAAATGTCGCCAATACTGATGTCATTTTCTGGCATCTCACCTGCTCCACCCTCTCATCTCAATCTCCAAAAGGTCCCAAATGTTATCTGGAACAGATCCACATGATTAGAGCATAAAAAAATAAATAAAAAAAAGAGATTTTCCCTGTTTAATCCACCTCTCTGTTTCCAATTATTTTTCAAAAAGGTTGTCTGAAGCGTTGGCAACTGTTCTCATCTCAACGTCTTCACCGAAAAACCGACAGAAGGCTTTAACCCTGCCTGGAAAGATGACCGGGCACTGTATAAACAAGAGGCATTAGCATGTGTGTGCGTGCCTGACGCGGGGAGAGGCAATTAGCGATGGGCAAGATTATTTCTTCTCATATTTCGTGTAAGTGATGCTCATAATCTGGCCTAATAGCAACAAATGTAAGGTCGGGTTCACATATGCTTTAGGTGCCTTTATTGGGTGCAGTGTGCTGAGATGTTGCTGCTGCGAGACATACTGGACCCTCAGCAGACCCCGTCATAGGGGTCCCTCAGTGACCATTTGTAGAAACTATCCCAGCCTTTTCTCTAATGCTTAGACAATCTTTTAAGGCTTCTTTCACACTAGCATTAGGCTGGTCTGGCAGGCTGCTCCACGTGTGCCGCCGGAAGTCTGGTCTGGAAGTCTTCACTATAATGGGGACAGACGGGAGATGCTTGCCGTGCTGCGGCCACATGCCGAGAGGCGGACGGACAAATACCGCAGCACACTGTCGATACAGCCCATCAGACAAGCCTAACACTAGTGTGAAAGAAGCCTAATACAGATTATTCCGTAAGTTAAAGGGGTATTCCGTTTATCCCCCATACACAGTGCCCATTCCCCATCCTACTGCAGCTCTGCTTCAGATTTAGGGTAGGTTCACACGGAGGTACAGTACAGACCAAAAGTTTGGACACACCTTCTCATTCAAAGAGTTTTCTTTATTTTCATGACTATGAAAATTGTAGATTTACACTGAAGGCATCAAAACTATGAATTAACACATGTGGAATTATATACATAACAAAAAAGTGTGAAACAATTGATAATATGTCATATTCTAGGTTCTTCAAAGTAGCCACCTTTTGCTTTGATTACTGCTTTGCACACTCTTGGCATTCTCTTAATGAGCTTCAAGAGGTAGTCACCTGAAATGGTCTTCACTTCACAGGTGTGCCCTGTCAGGTTTAATAAGTGGGATTTCCTGCCTTATAAATGGGCTTGGGACCATCAGTTGCGTTGTGGAGAAGTCAGGTGGATACACAGCTGATAGTCCTACTGAATAGACTGTTAGAATTTGTATTATGGCAAGAAAAAAGCAGCTAAGTAAAGAAAAACCATCATTGTGGCCATCATTACTTTAGGAAATGAAGGTCAGTCAATCCGAAAAATTGGGAAAACTTTGAAAGTGTCCCCAAGTGCAGTCACAAAAACCATCAAGCGCTACAAAGAAACTGGCTCACATGCGGACCGCCCCAGGAAAGGAAGACCAAGAGTCACCTCTGCTGCGGAGGATAAGTTCATCCGAGTCACCAGCCTCAGAAATCGCAGGTTAACAGCAGCTCAGATTAGAGACCAGGTCAATGCCACACAGAGTTCTAGCAGCAGACACATCTCTAGCAACTGTTAAGAGGAGACTGTGTGAATCAAGCCTTCATGGTAGAATATCTGCTAGGAAACCACTGCTAAGGACAGGCAACAAGCAGAAAAGACTTGTTTGGGCTAAAGAACACAAGGAATGGACATTAGACCAGTGGAAATCTGTGCTTTGGTCTGATGAGTCCAAATTTGAGATCTTTGGTTCCAACCACCGTGTCTCTGTGCGACGCAGAAAAGGTGAACGGATGGACTCTACATGCCAGGTTCCCACCGTGAAGCATGGAGGAGGAGGTGTGATGGTGTGGGGGTGCTTTGCTGGTGACACTGTTGGGGATTTATTCAAAATTGAAGGCATACTGAACCAGCATGGCTACCACAGCATCCTGCAGCGGCATGCTATTCCATCCGGTTTGCGTTTAGTTCGACCATCATTTATTTTTCAACAGGACAATGACCCCAAACACACCTCCAGGCTGTGTAAGGGCTATTTGACCATGAAGGAGAGTTATGGGGTGCTGCGCCAGATGACCTGGCCTCCACAGTCACCGGACCTGAACCCAATCAAGATGGTTTGGGGTGAGCTGGACCGCAGAGTGAAGGCAAAAGGGCCAACAAGTGCTAAGCATCTCTGGGAACTCCTTCAAGACTGTTGGAAGACCATTTCAGGTGACTACCTCTTGAAGCTCATCAAGAGAATGCCAAGAGTGTGCAAAGCAGTAATCAAAGCAAAAGGTGGCTACTTTGAAGAACCTAGAATATGACATATTTTCAGTTGTTTCACACTTTTTTGTTATGTATATAATTCCACGTGTGATAATTCATAGTTTTGATGCCTTCAGTGTGAATCTAAAATTTTCATAGTCATGAAAATAAAGAAAACTCTTTGAATGAGAAGGTGTGTCCAAACTTTTGGTCTGTACTGTATATGTCGGCACAAAATCCCTCTGGTATCCCACAGTAGAAGTCGCTGTGCTTTCTGCCATGGCTTTTGATCTGGACCCGCTCTAGGTTTACTTCCATTGAATGGGGCTAAACCACAAGAAGGCTCCGACTGCGGCTTTGCGAAGTGTCCGGGCAGTAACCATCGAAAAGAGCGTACAGGTCTTGGAAATTGCATGGCACAAACCCTCAGATGCATGAACTGCTGCGCGGTGGCCCATTAAAAACAGTAGGAGGTGGTTTCAGCGCAGATTCGGTCCTTTTTTTTTTGCGACCAAAATTGTAAGGGAGCTGTTCCATCTTGTTGAGAGCATATGCCATCACTTAACGATCGTGGGGGTCTGACCTACTGATCCTGACGATGAAGGGGCTGCAACACTAGTTTAACTCTACGTCCCCTTCACCGGTATACCCTGCAAGTTAAAGGGGCTAGCGGGCAGGAAGCTCTTTGATGCAAGCAAAACTTAGAAGGGGATGCAGCACTAAATCAGAGCTGTCGCTCCCTAGTTCTAAGGATCTATGGGGTCCCAGAGGTCGGACCCCCACCGATCATAACATGATGGCATATCCTAGCGCAAAGGTCAGCAACCTCCGGCACTCCGGAATGCAAACTTGCTTAGTTATTTTGGGAACTTCCATAGAAGTGAAGGGAGCATGCTGGGAGTTGTAGTTTCCTAACAGCTGGGGCGCTGCTGATTTGTCCTAGCGATAAGATTGGAATACCCCTTTAAATGCTGTGGACCAGCAGCAGTCTCCCAGTGCATGAAGCGTGGATTTCCTTTACAGACTGATTATAAACTACTAATAGATTATTAGGTGACATGTGACATACGTCAACCAAGGCCAACCAGCCTCCATGATGGGGGAGCGGGAGGAGTACAGGTCAGTACTTCATAGGTGGGACAGACACCTCTACGAGCTCCCGCTGTCCGTCTGATGTGCAGGTTACAGGTCTGCAATAAGCCACTGTCATATAATGCAGGGTTTGCATATACGAATTATTATACTCAATCAGATGATTTCCTCCTGCCTGACGCGGAGCTGGCAGTCCGTTGTGATGTGAGATGCGCCATTCTAGACCTATGCGAGATGAAAATTTCCCCGTGAAGGGATATTATTAAAACCAAATGCAATAAACATCTTTGCCCAAAGCAATGAACAAACAAAGCAACTCATCGTCTTTAAATATTTGGAGCAGACACGTCCGGTATATAAACTCATGCATTTTTCATGTCCATTCATATCGCGCCTTATAGGAGAAGAGTGAAGGTATTGGCTTTATAGGAGACAGCGGCGCAAAAAAAAAATAAAAATAAAAAAAATCGCTGTATACATCATTAGCAAGTCATATATCTCATACACAAAAGTATGTGAACCCTCCATGTTCAACATCTCACAGTTAGGGCTCACGCAAACGACCGTGTGCCAGCTGGGCCCGTGCAATGCAAGGGCACCGACCGTAGGGCCGCCTAATGTGGACCCATTCACTTGAATGAGGTGCGCGATCCGGACCGCAAAAATGTAGTGCATGGGTTCCGTGCCTCCGTTCGGCACCAGACCTTCTGGATTGCGGGCCTATTCACTTGATGCGGACCCATCTGTTATGTGATACAAATACGGCTGGGGCCCGTATATTGCTGAACTGCTGTGTTCGGGCCGCATTACGGACTCGGCCGGCACACAGTCATGTGCATGAGCACATATACACATTAAATAGCCAAGGTCGTCCAGGATTTTACACTGATGGCCTTCAGATACTGTCAATTTATGAATGGGGGGGGGGGGGGGGGGGGGGGAGTCCCTGACACATATTGGTTGGGAGAAGTTCCCCACTGACCACACATTGATGGCCTGTTAATCTAAATTATTGGAGCACCCCTTAACCAGTTGAAGACCGGGGCATCCTACTCTCCCCTCCTTCCTTACCAGGAGAATTTTCCATTTCTGTGTTACCATTCTCATTTTCAAAGGGGTGTGTCTCTACATCCTGATTCTTTCAGCATTGATTGGACAGAGAAAAAGGGTGTAAGGACACACCCCCAACTGGTAACACCCAATTGTCAATGCATTCATTTCAAGGAGGTATAACAGAGGAATAGCACAATGTAAATCTCTAAGAAAATAAGGCACACAATTCTAATTTAATGGGGTATACAATGATTTAACTAAAACAGACAAGCCAGAAAAGCACCCAGATCCTCTGCCCCTTCAAAAAAGTTAATAAACTCCAAAAATACAAAGATGATTATTTACTAAACTGTACAGTTCTAACAGGGTGGGAATCCTTAAAGGGGTTTTCCAGGACCCAGGAACCCAACTCAATTACTCATATCTTACCTTCAGAATAACGTTTCCAATATACTTACCATCTCAAAGTTGTGTTGATTGGATGTTCTGAACCTAGTCAACATGACCTTCTTCTTCAGAAAATCCTACATCCACCAACATCATGCCCTTAAGCAGGTCGGGCCAGAATTACTTGACTCACTGGCACACGCGCAAACGCCTGAATCCACCTTATCTGAGCATGATGAGCCAGGAAGACAAATAGTTCCTATCCCGTCCAAAGCATCTCCCCCGTCCAGGGACTGCCAAAGTCCCTATTCATAGATCAGACCAGAAACCTTGAAAAGGACATTATGTCAGCAGATACAGAGGAGCGTTAGGTGTCCAGGTTCCAGAGTGTCCAATCAACACAACTTTGAGATGATACATATATTGGAAACTTTCTTCTGCAGGCAACATATGATTAGTCATGGTCCCACTGGGTCCTTGATTAATTAAGGTGGGTTGATGGGTCCCAGAAAAACCCTTTTAACAAGGGGGACATCCCCATCTTCACATGCTTGAATGACTTTAGAGTGATCTCCCCTTCCTCCCATATTTGCAAATATTGACAGTTCTGCGCAGGCTCAAGTTGCCCAAGGAGAACAGAATGGGACAAATCCAAGCTGCCCCTCCCCTTTTAGTCCACAATCATGACAGCCAAAAACCAAACTTCTATGTTGCTCTTAGTCCCAATAGTGGAGCTGTAGGAAAGCAGTACATCATTCCGGTCTTCAGCCCAAGTCAAAGTCTAAGTGCTTTTATCTTTCCCCAAAATCAACAAGCTCCAAAGACCTGGCAGGAAAAAATCCTGCAAAAATAGACTTTACCAACATCCCAATACAATAACTTTTGCAACGATGCAGTGAAAATACATATAATTACACCCTACAATAAGAGAAGAAACTGCATATATACCTGGCAAATCAGTAAACGTCTCCCCGAGCACCGACAGGCGGAACGGCAGCCCCTGGTCTTTTAGTTTCATCATAATTTTGAAGAAGGTCTCTGGATCTTTATCATGTTCCCTAAATGAAAAGAAAATATGTTTTGCTTGGAAAGATAAAAACCACACAAGGGAGACGGCCGAGGTTCTGTTCTAAGGATATCATTTTTGGGTTTCGGGGGCCGAAGGTATTTCAAAAGCATTTAATGCCTTTGCCCCGTGGCCCTGGCTCTTCACTCTTCGACTGCGGAGAAGGTTATGAGTATTTTTTAGCTTGGAGCCATTGGCTTCTGATCATTGCACAATCACGTTTTTTTCCATCGTGTACGTTCAAGTTGAAGAGTTCACGCGGCCATCGGAGCTAATGCTTAGATAACCTAACACTTGTTTTTTCCATCTAGAGGAGTTTTCTCTCCAGGTAATACAAGGTTTAGATCTTTGCTGGAATAATGCGGGTCTGCGTCTTCGATGCTGTTGGCCACGGTTAGCAAATAGAGAAAGAGTTTGAAAAAAAATTAAAAAAGTTTTGTTGAATTATCAGCAAAGACATTCTAGTGGCGTGTTGGATGTGATATTACCATCGGGTAGATTTCTGAGCAGGTTAAAAGGAAAATTGAGGCTAAAATGCATTTAGAGATAAATGACTGCAGCTGGGGCTTCGGTTGCGGATGTCATAAGGGGAAATGACACAAAAATCTGAGGGAAAATATTGTAACAGTGGTTGAGAATCCTGCAAACAATTTTAATAATTGCCATAACTCACAGAACCTCGGAAACCTCTGCTCCCATTTATTTCCCCAGTGCAATACTAAAGGCGCATAGACAGACAGTGGGTATCAAAAGTCACTACCCATTAACTCTGAAGGCAAAACTAGAGGAGAAGCGACTTGAGACTGGGACATTATACGTGGATGAGCTAGTTTTTTTTTTAGACATTCATATCCGGGACATTTCGGGAAGTCCTTCACCAACATTTTCAAACCTCCTTCACCAATGAACGACTGGCGGTCAATACTTAAAAATAGTGGTCAAGGATGGACATGTCCATCAGTAAGGCTGAGGAGGAAATTTCCACGCTCCGCCAGGGCATCGGGCAAAGATATCGTGAGTAAATTTAGCTACTTCAGCTATTCAATGTACAATCACGTCACTGAGATTGACCATTTTCCAGCACAAGATCTTTCACCATCTCATTCATTCATACAGGTCAATATCATCATGACCACTTGGAAACTAGGTCATTTTTCTAAAATTCTACTTGAGGAGCAAATCCACTCATACATGAAGATTCTCCGGCATGTTCACATGCATATTCTTGTTCCCAGGGGGACATATCATAGTATTCAGAGGTGGAGTAAAGACAAATTATGCAATTAGATTAATGGTTAAGGGTAGGTTCATATGTAGGTTTCTGGGCGTGGGTTTTCGGCGTGGAATCGGTGCCGAAAACCTGGCTGAATCTGCTCTGAAACCACCTCCCACTGTTTTCAATAGGAGGCCGGGCACAGTTCATGCGGCCTAGGGTTTTTGCCACGTAGTTTCCAAATCCACACAAAGAAAGCACAGGACAGGTCCATTCTTGGCGCAGATGCCGTGTGGGCCCCTTCGCAAAGCTTCAGTGGGAGCCGATCAATGGAGCTACACCTTGAGTGGACCCGCATGAAAACTCCCGGTAGAAACCGCAGCACAGCGGTGGGATACATGGACAAAATCCTCAGTCTGAACCTTCCCTAACCGGGCTAAAGATGACAACTATTCTTCTTAGCCTGAAATGTGCTCAAAACTATTCAATCTGACAAAGTTCTTGAATAGAAATCTCAATCATGATTTCAACTCTCATACAAAAACATTCATCTACATGGCATGTCCATTATAAAGGTTGGAAACTGCAACCAGGGATAAGAACAGTGGGCAGTCTGCAAGCGGCCAAGTTGGCAAGGGAAGGACAAGGCCAAAAAATATCTTCTGTCGACCCCAAATATCTTCCTACAAGGGTGGGCATCCTATTATAGTAGAACACTAAGCTACCTACAATCCACAGGAAATATAACTGACATATTCTAGAAGTGGAGTGGATATTGTAGGAAGATATTTTACAAAACAAACAAAAAAAAACTACATTTGAAGTGAACCTGTCAGCAGGGTCAACCCCATTAAACCAGGCATATTGCCTGATAGGTATTATTTTATCCAGCAGGATCTGCCCTGTCTTGTTAAAAAAGGGTTGCGGTTTTCCAGAGAAAAAGGACTTTTATTCTTTATGCAAATGAAATAGAAAGTTGAGGTGCTCAGTTGCACCGAAGGGCTAAGCTCAACCCCTCAGTGCACTGAAGATTACATTTGCATAAAGAATAAAAGCATTTTCTTTCGGGAACAAGAGCCCTTAAAACGTATTCCCTCCTTTATGAACAAAATGACGTTTTTGAAATTTGGTGGCACTCAAACTGGTTTCCCCTCTCAGGACACGAGACTAAGGACTGAGCAATACGGAACGTGTTGGGGTCTGTTCAGTGAAAAACTGATGGTTTTGCAGGCAAGTTGAATCAGTTTTGTCTGCGGTTACATTCAATGTTTCAGTTCTCTCTGTCAGGATTGCATCCGTTTTTCACGCATGTGAAGAACACCTGAAGGATAACACTCAACATTTCCCAGCAACCATCAGTGAAAAATGAATTGCGTCCAGATATCTTCTGTTTGTGTGAAAAACGGACAATATAGAACATGCTGCGATTTTTCCTGAATGCAAAGATGATGCGTGAAAAGAATGTGCATATGTCCACTGAAGTGAATGGATCAGGAGTCCGCCTGGATGCTGTCTGTCTGCAAATGGACAGAAAACTTGCTCATGTAAAATTAGCCTAAAACACAAAAAATTGGTATTCAGCTACAGCCTGCAGAGCTTGAAACACCTTTTAAGAAACTCTTTGTAAGGGCTCATTCAGACGGCCGTATGTGTTTTATGAAACACTGATACCGGCCCGTGTGTGTTACGCAGTTTACGGGCTGCACATGGCCGCCACTCTCATAGAAAATGCCTATTCTTGGCCGCAATTGCGGACAAGAATAGGACATGCTCTCTATTTTTTGAGGGGGCTGCCGTACGTAATAACGGTGTACTTGTCCGCATCTTTTGCAGCCCCATTGAAATGAATGGGTCCGCATGCGGACTCATTCATACGGTTGTGTGAATGAGCCCTAAGGCCGCTTTCACACAGTGTATGCTCAATGATTTCCATCAGTGAGGCCTCATGCATACAACCGTATTTTTGGTCCACGTCCCATCCGCATTTTTTGCAGATTGCACATGGACCCATTCATTGCTACGGATCTGCAAAAAATGGGAAGTCATCCGTGTGGCAAATTATAGAACCTGTCCTATTGTTGCTGACAAGAATAGAATATTTTACAGTGGGTCCATATTTTGCGGATCCGCGATTTGTGGACCGCAAAACGGATACGGTTGTGTGCAGGAGGCCTGACCGTGAGCCAAAAAAAAACAGGTACAGGTCAAAAACACAGAATAGGTGCTTTTCATTATACCTTATCGCTGAGTAGCCTCCACTCCTGGTTTTGTCTCACAATCACTGATGGAAATCACTGACCAAACACTGACTGCGTGAAAGGCGCCTAAAAGAACATAAAAAAATAAAAAAGCTATGATCAAGCTATCCTCCTGTATCAGTAGTTGAAAGTCACATTGACTGTTGGATATAAAAGAGAGAGAAAAAAAAAAAAAAAAAAAAAAAGAGCCACACAAAAAACAAACAAGAAGCAAAAAGTTCTACAAAGTTGTAACAAACTTTTCTCTGCTGAAGGTCAAGCGCTGCATAAACACACAGCCACACAACACCTACAAAATCTCCGGCTCTGCCGGGTTTACATGATGCTCCTTAGGTGAGGTATTAGCAAAGCTTATTTCTTCCCATTTCCGCAGCTTTATTTGCTCATTCCCCTGTGATCAAACTGATTTCCATGATGTGTCTCTTCTTAGTTTTAATACCCGTTTTGCTTGTCATATAGACACAAGCATTTGCTATGAAATAATGAAACCATTTCAAAGACAAGGGAAAATAACGAGTCGAGAGAAGTAAACTCGCTTTTTTTTTTTTAATTAACTGATACACAGCCCAGTACATATACATATATATATAATCATAGAAAGTAAGGTTAATTAACATAAAAATCTCACTAGTCGAGATCCAGGATTTATTTTTTCTTTTTTTGCATTTTAAGTCTGGCTGCGGTAAGTGGCTTGATTTGCCAGTAATGACCCAGTTCTTCTAATGAGTAACATTAACCCCTGGCTGTAGCTGTCCAGGACTTAATTGTCAACTAAAGCTGAAATAAGAGTTTGCGGATGTGCAGGTATGTGGTATATTAGCTCATTTTATTTCTACCCTTTTAATAAATAAATCTGTTTCCAGGGCAACAAGGACACGGCTCCGACCGCCTTCCCTTTTTTCCTCATTTCAGAAAAAATTGGATTTTCACACCAAGAATTTGCAGGAAAGGCAAAGCCCTTGCAAATAAGGACATGTTGACGGCAAGTTAAGAAAAAAATAAAATCCCAATTGACAGCTTGTTGTCTATATTTTGTTGGTATTTTTTATACTGTAGGAGGGCAATGGGACCTGTGGAAGAGAATAAAAATAGGGCGACAATAAATATAAAAGGCGCTCTCCGGTTAATTGGTTTTGTGTCTCCATTTGGATGAATTTCCAGCTCTTGGACCAGTGGGGAAGCAGTAAATGAGTTATGTTTTTGCCCCTATCGATGTGTGGGTATGTGCATGGATCCATAGTCATGAAAAGTAACATCAAAACACATTCCCATGATGGTGTGGCCATATGCATTTGATATATGTCAAGACCGATCTCTCCGTGCAGCTACCGTAGGACAAATTGCTGAAAATGTTACCTCTGGCTATGACAGAAAGGTGTCAGGTCACACAGGGCTTCAGAGCTGGCTAAGGATGGAGCCACAGACCGTTCAGAACATCTACAATGACCACATGAGTATCAGACCTGAACTATGGAGCCATGGAAGAAGGTGACCTGGTGTGATAGATCCCGTTTCCTTTTACTCTATACGGACAGCCAAGTGCGTTTGTGTCACTTACAGTATCTCACAAAAGTGAGTCCACCCCTGACATTTTTGTAAATATTTTATTATATCTTTTCATGGGACAACACTGAAGATCTGAAACATTGATACCATGTAAAGTAGTCAGAGTACGGCTTGTATAACAATGTAAATTTGGTGTGCCCTCAAAATAACTCAACACACAGTCATCAATGTCTAAACCACTGGCAACAAAAGTGAGTACACCCCTAAGTGAAAATGGTCAAATTGTGCCCAAATTGTCAATATTTTGTGTGGCCACCAGTATTTTCCAGCACTGCCTTAACTCTCTTGGGCATGGAGTTCACTAGAGCTTCACAGGTTGCCACTGGAATCCTCTTCCATCCTCCATGACGACATCAAGGAGCTGGTGGATGTTAGAGACCTTGTGTTTCTCCATCTTCCGTTTGAGGATGCCCCACAGATGCTCAATAGGATTTAGGTCTGGAGACATGCTTGGCCATTCTAGCACCTTTACCCTCAGTTTCTGTAGCAAGGCAGTGGTTGTCCTAGAGGTGTGTTTGGGGTCTTTAGCATGTTGGAATACTGCCCCGCGACTAAGTTTCCGAAAGGAGGGGATTGTGCTCTGCTTCAGTATGTCACAGTACATGTTGGCATTTACGGTTCCCTCAATGACCTGTAGCTCCCCACAGCCAGCCGCACTCATGCAGCCACAAACCATGACACTCCCACCACCATGCTTGACTGTAGGCAAGACACACTTGTCTTTGTACTTCTCACCTGGCTGCTGCCACATACGATTGACATTATATAACCCAAGTTTATCTTGGTCTCATCAGATCACAGGACATGGTTCCAGTAATCCATGTCCTTAGTCTGCTTGTCGGCTTTCTTGTGCATCTTCTTTAGAAGAGGCTTCCTTCTGGGACGGCGTATGGTCTGAGCACTGACAGGCTGACCCCCCACCCCTTTAAACTCTGCAGCAATGCTGTAAGCACTCATATGTCTATTTTGAAAAGAAATAGAAACCTCTGGAAATGAAGCTGAGCAAATGCACTCAACTTCTTTCGTCGACCACAGCAAGGCCTGTTCTGAGTGGAACCTGTTTTGTTAAACCGCTGTATGGTCTTGGCCACCATGCTGCAGCTCAGTTTCAGGGTGTTGGCGATCTTCTTATAGCTTTGGCCATCTTTATATAGAGCAACAATTCTTTTTTTTAGATCCTCAGAGCGTTCTTTGCCCTGAGGAGCCATGCTGAACTTCCAGTGATCAGTATGAGAGTGTGTGAGAGCGATAACACCAAATGTAACACACCTGCTCCCTATTCACACCTGAGACCTTGTAACACTAACGAGTCACATGACACCTAGGAGGGAAAATAGTTATTTGGACAAATTTTGACCATTTTTGAAGGCACACCAGATTTACATTGTTATACAAGCCGTACACTGACTACTTTACATTGTATCAAAGTGTCAGATCTTCAGTGTTGTCCCATGAAAAGATTTAATAAAATATTTACAAAAATGTGAGGGGTGGACTCACTTTTGTGAGATACTGTACCTGGGGAAGAGATGGCAGCAGGATAAGCCATGGTAAGAAGACAAGCTGGCGGAGGCAGAGTGATGCTCTGGGCAATGTTCTGCTGGGAGACCTTGCGTTCTGGCATCATGTGGATGTGACACGTACCACCTACCTAAACATTGTACAGACAATCATAAATCGCCCATTCAGATGCCAGGCATTGATCTGTTGCTTTTCAGCATCATTTATAAACTGTACGTGAGGAACTTTGTATATATTTTTATCAAAATGCACAAGCCCACTCAGTACGTCAAGGTGGCCTCTTTTGAGTGGGTGCCTACTCTACTTTAGCACAGTGCCATATGGCGACCACTGCAACGCGTACAGACCCAGCAAGCCCAGCAGAACTGTACAGACAAACCCCAGCATTCCCTAATGGCAGGGTTGTCTTTGAGCAAGACTATGCGCCGGTCACAATGCAAAAAGTGTTCAGGAATGGACTGAGAAACGCGACAAAGAGTTTAAGGTGATCACTTGGCCTCCAGATTTCCCAGATCTTCATGCCATTGAAAATCTCTGGGATATGCTGAAGTAAAGCAAGTTTGATCCATGGATGCCGCACCTTACGATGTACAGGACTTAGCAATGTGATCTGAACTCCTTGGTGCCAGATATCACCTTCAGAGGTCTCGTGGAGTCCATGCCTCAAAGAGTGAGAGCTGTTTTGGTGCCACACAGGGGAACCACATAATATTAGACAGGTGGTTTTAATTTGTTGGCTGATTGATATGTGAAGATAATATGTGGGATCGAGGGAATGTACTTGAATGGTCACCTTATAATTTTGCAGATGTAAATTATTTACGGTGTATAGGAGAGAACGTCACCCTGGTATTTTAGCTGCATTGCTTGCTGGGAGCACCCAAAACATTAAGGTCATATACGGTAGTGGGCACCTTGGTAGAAAGCCGTGCTTTAGAAACAAAGCGACACGGCTGTGACGTGTATACCAGGGGTTAACCTGTAAATATGTATCAGGATATTTAAGGCGTACATAGTGTTCCAAATTATGAAGAAAAACTCTTATCCGGGAAACCGTAAGTCCCAAGTATTCTGGCTAATAGATAACATACCTGTATCTGAAATGCAGATCTTTGGGATAATGGAAATATCCAGTAGAAGGATTGTAGCTTTATATTTGAAGCAGAGATGAGGTACAAGAGCAGAACAATATCAGAAATAAATATGCCTTCCATTAGTCATTAATATTGTCTTTGGCAGTTGAAGAAAGTCACGTAGGGACAAGCCACCTCGCCTAAGACGCCGTGTACTGCACATGTGAAAACTGTACAGAAACTTTCACAGAAAGGTAAATCACTGGTACTGTAATTCAGAATACTCCCCAAACGGTGAACCTCGCCCCACTCATGAATCCAACTGGTGAGGCTCTTACGGCAAAATCTACACCACATTACTACTACAATCTTAGTAACTGGATTGTCTGCCAGTTTATCAAAAGTTAAAGGGCCACTAACTTAAAAAAAAAAAAAAAAAAAAAAAAAAAAATTCGATAGAGACATATTAAAAGTTGAGATCAGTGGGGATCTGAGCGCTGAGACTCCCGCGGATCCCTAGAACGAGGAGAGAGAAGCATGCGCATATAGCGCTCTGCAGAGGTTGGAATCCAGATGGGCCCATAGTCTTCTACAGAGCCCGTCTCATAAAGCGAGGAGAGAGCGCGATATGCGCTCGCTTCTCTCCCGTTATTTTAAAGATCAGCGGGTGTCTCAGCACTCAGACCGCCAGCACACTAAACTTTTGAAAGTTTTTTAAAAGTTAGTGACCATTTAAAGAGTAGCCGTCACCTCTCCTGACATCTCTGTCTTAGGAACTACTTGCTGGACCATCTGCGCCATCACTTGTGACTTTTTTACTGCATTAAACTGATTCATAAATCTTCCCTATAGAACATTAGAACCCATCAGAACGTTCATTGTATGGCGAGGGTCGGTTGATGAAGACAACACCTCTTCAGATGAATGATGGCTTCTGATACGGGTCAAGCTGTAAAAACCTCTGCAGACTTCAGAAGACCTGTTTCAGCAGGGGAAACCTTGCATTACATCTAAGCCACCCAAAGAGTAACTTAAAGGGGTTTTCTGGCTATAACTATTTTTAAGAAAGTGCCTCTCTCTTGAAACAGAAGAGTCATACTTACCTGCTCCATGCTGCTTCTGCTGTCTCTTCCGGCAGGGCGTGAGCATGGTCACATGCACTGCTCCAGCCAATGAGTGGCTTCAGCGGTGACGTGCTGCTTGTGACTACATCACTGCTGAAGCCAGTCATTGGCTGGAGCAGTGCATGTGACCATTCCCATGCACCGCCATGGCTGGAGCAGTGCATGTGACCATGCCCATGCACCGCCAGAAGAATACAGTGCAGGGACCAAACGATAGAGGTAGCGTGGAGGACTGAAGCGGTGTGGAGCAAGTAAGTATGAATCTTCTGTATCAGGGGGTATTCTGAAGGCACTTGCTTAAAACCCCTTTAAGCCATGTGATAGACAATAGGAATACAGTATGGCTATGATATCGGACAGCAGCCCCTATTAGTTCTTGTTCTCCCCATGTATTCATAATTGATTTAATTAATATCTAATAAGAGAAGACTCCTGTTTTGTGTAATACAGCATGCATACTTCATTAGCTTTCTCCATCTCAAAGCTGTTCGCATCCTATTTGAATATCCTTTCATTTCGCCGGGAAAAAGTGCAAGTGTTTTGAAGTTTATTGAAAACATGATGCCTTTAAGATGTATCCGTAGAGAGCTTTTGTAGTATTCACTAAAGAAAATCCACTTTGTTCTCCGAGATCCACACATTACATTACTAGATGAATTTTTTAAACCATTTTGCATAATGATAAAAACAGTGACAGACTAGATATCGGATTTGTAATGTGAACATTTAGCTTACAACACGGGAAACGACTGTAAGGTTTGGTGACACGAGCGGGGAAGAATGGCATGAAATAATCATTAGCTAGTTGAGTGGGGGGGGAAAAAATCCCTTCAAATTTTGAATATAAGAAAAAAAAAGAAAAAAAAATATCGAAAATTTGTTGTTGGGCTCTATTCAGCTCCATTGCCTTAATGCTGTAGAACTTTAATACGTTAATTACCAGGTTATTTCGACCCTTAAAGGAACACTTCGAGAAAAAAATAAAATAAAATGATATTTAGACAGAGCAAAAGTAGACCAGACAGACGGACCACCTATTAGTTGGCTTACTTTTCATCAGAATGGTCTATATGCACACGACCGTTGTGTGCAAAACACGGATGGCGTCCGTGTGCGTTCCGCAACCTGCGGAACGGCACGGGCAGCTTTTAATATTACTGCCTATTCTTGTCCGCAAAGAGGTTCACAGAACGGAGCACACGAAGTGCGGTCCGCATCTTTTGTGGCCCCATTGAAGTGAATGGGTCCGCATCCAAGTCTCAAAAACTGCGGCTTGGACGCGGAACAAAACAACAGCAGTGTGCATGTAGCCTCAGGAGCTGAAATTATATTGCAATTTCTAGCGCACAATGTTTCCATGCCCTTTCCAAAAAGCCATTCCCCTTTACTAATAGTCCCCTCCTACTTATCAAGCAAGGTCACAAAACTACCTAAAAAGCTTAGTAAATGTGGCCAACAGCATGTACACCAGAAGTCTGGTGCACTTCCATTAATATATCTGCCCCATTGTGTATGCCCAGCGAAGAACCTAGGAGGGTGGAGCATGACTGTTTGATGATTTTTGTGTCTGTCATGACCCACCTCCTCAAGCCGATCCCCAAAATACAGTTTTTCCTGGCCTGTTTAATGGTCCTATCTGCCCACATCAAATGTTTCATAACATATCTGCTTGCAAAGGTGGACTTTGGAGCAGATCCAGTGCTGATATCCAGAACAAATCCAGAGATAATCCATATCCCATGCATCTGAATGCTATGGACAACTTCCACACGGAAAAAAAACACAAGTATATGAAGTATTTGTAGCATGCCACATATTTCTGTGTATTCAGTGTGGAAAAGTCATTAGACTAGCCCAATGTACACTCTATAGCCAAAAGTATTGGGGCAGCTACACGTTACACCTTTAATGACCTCCCATTCTAAATCCACAGACATTAATATGGGGTTAGTCCCCACCTTTTGCTCTTCTGAGAAGGCTTTCTACAAGACACTGAAGCGTGTCTAGGGAATTTTTGCCCGACACGGATGTTGGATGAGAGGGCCTGGCTTGCAATCTCCATTCTAGTTCACCCCAAAGGTGTTGGATGGGGTTGAGGTCAGGGCTCTGTGAGGGCCAGTCAAGTTCTCCAAACTGTTCCCAAACAGTTGGAAGCATGCAATTGTCCAAAATGCCTTGGCACGCAAAAGCGTTAAGATTTGACTTCACTGGAAGTAGGGTGCCGAAGCCAACCCCTGAAAAACGAAAAACTTTCCCATAGTAAACGTTCCCAAACTGAATAGTTGGCACAATAGAAGGTACCGTATTTTCCGCTTTAAAAGATGCACTTTTTTCCCCAAAAAAGTGGGGGGGTTAGGGTTAGGGAGGGGGGGGGGGGGGAATGGTTGTGCGTCTTATAAAGAGAATACAGCAGTATTACATGGCCGGCACACCACAGGCCGTGCGACAGTGACATGTAAACATGGGGCGCTATCTGGGTAGTAGCATTAATGAAGTGGGCGGGGCAGGAGCGTGACTGAATGAGTGACATACGCTGCCGGCCTGCCCGCTGCGTGCATGGCGAATACCGCTTACAGATAAGTGATTACTGCAAGATTAACAAAGCAGCACTGCTAAGGGTAGCTGCATACACTTTATATGTGAGGGCTGCTATGACTAGGGCCCAATGTTATGGGGTCAGATCCCCCCATAACAAAGTCATCCACAGATCCCCCTATAAGTGTCCTCCACAGATCCCCATAACAGAGTCATCCACAGATCCCCCTATAACAGTGTCCTCCACAGATCCCCCTATAACAGTGTCCTCCACAGATCCCCCTATAAGTGTCCTCCATGGATCCCCATAACACTGTCCCCCACAGATCCCCCTATAAGTGTCCTCCACGGATCCCCATAACAGAGTCATCCACAGATCCCCCTATAACAGTGTCCTCCACAGATCCCCATATAACACTTTCCTCCACAGATCCCCCTATAACACTGTCCTCCACAGATTCCACTATAACACTGTCCTCCACAGATCCCCCTATAACACTGTCCTCCACAGATTCCACTATAACACTGTCCTCCACAGATCCCCCTATAACACTGTCCTCCACAGATCCCCCTATAACACTGTCCTCCACAGATCCCCCTATAACACTGTCCTCCACAGATCCCCTATAACACTGTCCTCCACAGATCCCCCTATAACACTGTCCTCCACAGATCCCCCTATAACACTGTCCTCCACAGATCCCCTTATAACACTGTCCTCCACAGATCCCCCTATAACACTGTCCTCCACAGATCCCCTTATAACACTGTCCTCCACAGATCCCCCTATAACAGTGCATCATCCACAGACCCTCCATTAGTTCAAAACCCACCAAAAGCACACCATTTCGTTCAAAATATTTTATTTTCTTAACTTTCTCCTAAAAAACCTAGGTGGGTCTTATCATCGGGTGAGTCTTATAAAGCGAAAAATACGGTAATGTTCTCCTGGTATTTGGCGAATCCAGACTCATTTATCAGGCCACCAGATAGTGAAGAAAGATTACTCCACAGAACACATTTCCACTGCTACACATTCCATTGGAGCCGTGCTTTACACTGCTCCATCTGAGGACTGGCATTGTGCTTGGTGATGTAATGCTTGCATGCAGCTGTTCGGCCATGCCATAAAGCTCCTGGAACAGCACACTTTTTGCCACGATGTTAAATGCAGAGGAGGTTTAGACTGCAGTTATGGAGTCAGCACTGTTGGTGACTTTTATGCACTTGCTCCTCAGCACTCGGCGACCTCGCTCTGTAACTTAACGCGGTCTCTACTTTTATGGAATATTTAGAAGGGAAGAAATTTCAGGAACTGACTTGTGGCAGCAGTGGCACCCTATTACAGTCTGTAAAGGCAGGCTAGGGGCTGGAATTTATACACCTGTGCCAATGGGATTGAATGAAACCTGAATTTTATGATTGAGGTGTGTCCCAATACTTATCTCCATATTGTGTATATTAGCTGCATTAAAAAAAAGTCTTAGCTTTTCTGATGTAGGTTTTGCAGTAAAATATTTGTGGGATTTGCAATATGCATACTCCTATGCTGGCTTTGTAGCATTTTTATTGAATTTTCTTTTCTTTTTAGTGTTATCCTATTTCTCTCTTTTTTTATTTTGATCATTCGAGATAAAGCATTACAATTTCATTTTCCTTTGGTTGTTTTGATATGACAGGTATACTTTTGGTCGAGACAGTGGGTCATGGCTACTGTTTGGGCTAGTGGTGTGCTTCTTTCAGCCTTTATTGCTTTTAATATTTTTTATTGTAACTGGAGCATCAATAGGGCCAATAGCTAGGGGGGAAAAAAAGCCCTCCAAGGTCATGTCTTTCACAGGTATAGCTGATTTGGATGTGCCAAGCCATTTGGCGGGCACCTGATGACCACGTGACTGGTCACATCTGGTGCAATAAAGATACCAACTGCTGTTTCCTATACAAGCAGCTTTTGGGATTATTACTTATACCTAGGCCGTATAGTTCTTAGACCTGAGGTAAAGCCCAGTCTGCTGACTGGGATTACACTATGAATGTATACTGTGTTGTGAGACCTCTCTATGCAAGCCATGCTGTCCAGGTCCTGACGGCCCACCGCAGTCTTGTAGGTGATTTGTTGGTGAACTGAAGAATTAAAATGATACCATTACTGAAGAGCTCTTCTTGATGTTTCAGCCGAGACATCAATGGTAAATTTTCTATACACTAATTGAACACGTCTACCAATGTCATAAAGTTGACTCGTCAGGAGGAAGAATAGTGTTAATGGGAATAAGGAATGTAACATGCGTGACCACCGGAACTCCCTGACCCCTCGCAATCCTCTTATGTTGCCCAGAAACAAGATGCAAACATTTCAGCAAAGGACGCAACAATGGAGGCTGCGGTAGGGATGGAAGAAGGAAAGCATAAGCAGGAATGGAAGAATGGAGAGAGAAAGGATGAGAATAGGGACAGGGGAGAAAGAGGGTCCCTGTGCAAAAAGAGTATATGGGTGCTTGCTTTAGAATAGCTCATCATACAGCACCCCTAGGTGTCTCTGTAGAGTTGCCTATATATACTTTAGATAGCTGTCAGATGAACAATTGTATTACTCCCACACACATGCAACCTCAGCTCAGTGCTGCCCCCTCTGGTGGTGGCCTATCTACCTAGAGAGCAAAAGGATTGGTCGTGTTGAAATCCAACAAGCCTGCCAATTCTTTTTCGAGGCATCTGACATTGGGGGGAGAGTCAGGACACCCCCATCCACATTAGAAAGTTGGCTGGAATCATTGAAAATGGTGGGTTTGGCCAACATTCATCTAAAATGTATGGTCAGCCTGAGGGGTTTTCTGGTTTGCATATTTTAAAATAATGATTTATAAAGGTCACTGTAACTTTGTAATGGATTTCTTTTACCTTTATTCCGTTCTGGGCAGGGCAGTGATGGGGAGTGTCTATGTAACTAGATGGGTGGGAGGAGCTATAAACTAGCAGGGCGTTGTTAGGGGCGGTGCTTGAGCTGTGGCAGAGGAAGGAGAAGTGCATCATGGGTTTGGTTGGATACAGGAACAGGAAGTGCTACATACAGGATGGAAACTAATCAGAGGGACTGGTTTACATGGTGGGCCCATTTACCTACTGGGTCCCTGTGCACATGCACTGCTAACCCTATAGGAAGGGAACAGATATTAACTATTTTAGTATATAAGCTGATCTCCATGTACATTGTATATGAACTAAGGTCAAGAAGTTCTAAGTTCTAGACTACCTCAGGTACTCTCTTAGGCCATGTGTAGCTGATAAACAAGGCAATGATATCACCTAAGAAGAGAAGACGGACTGCATTAGACAAACTTACTTCATCCCAAGTATTTGTATTTTGTAATGACTTACAAGTACAGGTGTCCTACTACCCTAACGGCGAACCTGATGAAAGCGGGATTAAACGGTATGCCCTTGTGCCAGTCATTAGACTCATGGACCATATGATGTAAACTTTTTAGAGGTCCTTTCTGCTTCTAATAAGTCGATGGAGCAGGGAGATGTGGAAATTTGTGAAAACTCTTGGTTCTTTAAGAGGTCTAATTGAGGGGTGGGATGTTCTATTATCATACAGAGAGTGCCGCCCCAATGAGCACCGCCATCACTCATTTCTTGGCTTTAACTACACTTATTAGTTCATTTTATTAGGAACTTAAAAATTAAATGGGTTATTTAGAACTCCTGTGAGACACTCGACACCCATGCTAATCAGCTGTCAGAAGAGGCTGCTGCACTCCAGTGAGCACCATGGCCTCCTCACAGCTCAGCACCATATATTGTATAGTGGTTGTGACTGGTATTGCAGCTCAGGCCCATTCACCTAAATGGGACTGAGCTGCACCTAAGCCATCAGACCAAGGAACGTGATGTCACACAGGCCTAGGAAGAGTCCACAGAGCTCACTGGAGCGGTGACTGACAAGGGTGCCAGGAGCTGCACCCCCTCCCAGATCAGATGTTGATGAGCTATCCTTTGGATAGCTTATCAATATTGCACTCCTGAAAAAAAAAAAAACTTTCATGCACCAATTTATAGGAAATTTTATAGCCCCCCCTCCCCGTTACTTTTTCCAACCCTACATGCTCCTGGTTGACAATGTCAGAAAGGACACCCTGACCATTTTAACATTTCAGTTTTGTAAAAGTTTCTGCAACTTTCAACTAACTTTTTCCCCCCCTTCTCCTGACAGATCATTGCCTTCTTACTGTTATAATCAAACCAATAACTCGCCCCATGCAGCAGAATCCTCTTTTATTTTGTAATTTATATTCTCCAATTAAAAAACTAAATCAAATAAAAAAAATAAACAATAAAAAAGGTCTCTCCACCAGCGCATTTCCATAAATCAGACGACAAAGCATCCTAACGTTAAAGGGCAGGAGTTCAATCCTTCATATTTGCATAGACTCCGGATACTTGTCGATGAGTCTTGCTGTGTAAGGACTCTAATGGGCTTAGAACAGTGACTTTTAAAGAAACTGATTGCTACCCCCGTAGCTAGTAAATGTCTTCCAAGACCCGGTGGCATGTGAGAGACAGAGGGGAAAAAACATATATATATATATATATATATTTTTTATTTTATTTTTTTATCATAAAATTATCTCAGCAGAGTCCATTGCCGGAGATAAAAATCTTCGCTGTCGCCGTCGTCATCATCATCATCACGGGCCCGTGCCTCGATGCAGGAGCCCGGGCCGCTCTGGCACAATACTGTCGCTCATTTATCTGTTGTCAGCACAGGTTACACACTGTAATCCTTGACTGCCTCAGAATTAGAATGTCTTTGATGTCCCCACAAGAGTTTCTTGCCTGGAGGCTTTACCAATGCTCTGCAGCCTCGTGTTTATTCCTGGTAATCTTCCCTCATCTCCAGGCTAGCAGTGACAGATGGTTATGGGCACACAATAGTATTAAGAGTTTGATTTTTTTTTTCATTTTTTTTTTTTTTAATGCTGTGTTTTCTGTACAACAAATAGCTATCAGATGCGGGCCACAGAACCGACATGGTTCACGTAGGTAATGGCAAACAAACAGCTCGGGTGGATGGATTCTGTCATTTTTTCCTGCTAACCCTGCTCGTTTTCATTGTATACTCTCAAAGGTAAACTATATTAACCTTATAGAGCGTTATTAAAAAGATAGATCTCCGCGAGCGGGCCGCGGCTCCGCGCCTTCCTTCCAACCCTCACTCGTTTGATTATGAAAGTAATACTGCTGACATATTGAACAAATATCTAATGTCAACATAAATTTTTAGTGTGTGATAATATTCGGCTTTATATCGCCGCGTGTCACGGAGGAGCCCACGGATGATGCATAGCACTAAATAACCTAAACAAAATGAGTTCTCTTGTCAGCTTCTACCTTGTATGTCCCCAGGCGTCGGTAAAATTGACTGCACGCTAGATTTTCAAAATTAGCCCTAATGCTGCTTGTGCGGCTGCCATGCCGGCGTCTAACTTTGCACTGTTCTCGTATGTTACCCTAAAGGATGGATGTGTTGCTTTGCATTTTGGCATTTTGCTTGTGCTGCAGCAGCTTTTATTTTTTATTTTTTTATGTATTTATTAATTTTTTTATTTTATTCTCTCCTCCCATCATCCTCTTCCTCAGTAAATGGCTAAAAGAGTGAAAATACCTGCATACCTCATACACAGTGATGGATGCGGGCACACAATGGGCATTGAGGTCATGCTGCTAATTTCAGAAAATGAGATTTGCTTTGCTTCATGCAAATTAATAATGAGGCTGCCAAACATTAACCCTTCTCGGGAAAAAGTCAATTTCTCCTGAAGAGTTGGATCGAAACTGGAAGGCGGTGTTGTGCCCCTAAATAAAGTTGGAGAGTTTCCCAAACATAGAGGAAAATGGATTCATTTAACTTTGTAATTAGGGGTATTACAGTAGGTATTTTTGGGCAGGCACGAGGCAGAATTTTTTTTATTTGTAGTATTTATCTTTGAGCTAAAGTACGAAGAAAAACAAAGATAGTGTATACTTCAGAGCTGCATTCACAATTCTGCAAACCTCAAAGCCACTCTGCCTGCTGGTTAAATACCTGCACAGGTTGTCCATTGAAAAATATTTCCCTTTTTTTTTTATATAACCAGCACCTGGATATGAAAACTTTTTTTTTTTATTGCATGTCGTTGAAAATTTTGTATAGCTGCTGAGGTATCCCATTAAGAATCTCTCTGTATAGCGCCACCTGCTGTTTGCTCTTTTCCTTATTTCTCTGTCAACCTCAGTAACATTGCTGAGGTGGTCGCACATGCTCAGTTCTATCCTTCAACTGCCAACAGCCATATGTAACAGGGAGAGAGCTGCTGAACTGTGATTAGGCAAGCGCTGCTGCAGAAAGGATACGCCCCGAGCGGTCAGAGGGGTGTCTGTTGACAGACAAGCTGATTGTTCTGACCAGTAGTGCTTTGGATGTACTCACAGAGTGTCTCTTGGTAAATTACGCAACTCCTAAGGTGTCAGGCTTTCCGCAGGGAATGTGAATATACCAATGTTTTTACTTAAAGGGGTATTCCCATCTTAATGATCACTGGTAAATCTGTTAATGATTTGACAATGATCATTTTTCTAAATACATTTTATTACCCAATTCCCACCCTTTTTGAGAAAATAAGTCCCCTCTTACCTGATGTTGTCTTTAGTCTCCCATGGTTACGGCCACCTCTCCTGTTGAATCCCGCCGGGCCGCGCTTGCGCAGAAGACTGAAGATTCTCTCCCGGCCGGGCAATGTCCTGAACGCACATGCCGCCGCACATGCGCCATGATGACTTCTTCCTGGCCAGTATAGTACAGAGCCGCGAACGCGCATGCCGGCTCTATACTATACAGGCCAGGAATAAGTCACCATGGTGAATGCGCGGCGTGCGCGTTGAGGACATTGCGCGGCCCGGCCGGGAGAAAAACTTCAGTCTTCTGCGCAGGCGCGGCCTGGCCGGGAGAAGACGTCACTCAAGCCCAGTCGAATCCAGGAAGTGGACGTCGTGCTGCACGAAGGTAAGTATTAAAACTGAAGATGGGAATACCCCTTTAAGGCATCTGCAAGATTTTCTTACTTAAAAGGGGTTGTCAAAAAGGCAGCATTTCTGGGTGTTGGACGCCACCGATCAGATACTGAGGACCTATCCAGAAGGTAGGTCATCAGTAAAAAAAAAAAAAAATCTCGGAAAACCCCTTTAAGTATTACACAATGTCCATTCATACCGACGAGCTGTGTAAAGCAGGACAGCATAGGTCCTCCAGAAAAAGAGACTCTCCTTGTAACCTCGCTCTCCACTCTGAGGCGAGGATCACCCTCTATTATCTGAGAATTCCCTAATAGTGTATATAAAATAAGCTTTCTAAACTAGGACAACCCGTTAAAAGGGACTCCGTCGCTCGGAATGATCTCTTTATACAGGGGTATCATTAAAAAATGACCCAATCTAAAACTATAATACGGAGCCGTTTCCTTCTAGGACTCTCCTTGGGACTCTGTAGAAGTAGGAAGTTTCTTTGGAGTCCGGGAACAGGTCACGTGATCCTTCTCGGCCAGTCTGGCAGTGCTCTGGGGAGGAAGGGAAGCTGCTGAATAATGAGCACAGGCCCCCCCGCCCAGACCGGATGGTGGTGGGGCTTTACCCAGTGCAATCAGTGATGCCTCAAGACACAGAGCTGACGAGTCTTCGTGACAGAGGGCTCTTTAAGCAGAAACAGAAACGTGTAACCGGATGTGTGAAGTTCATTAAACAAATCCAAAAGGCAGATTCGACTTGCAATCCCCAAATTTAATGTTGGAACATTTAGAAAGGGAGATGAAAATCCCTTTAGGTAGCAGATGCTGCTGATGATCTGCAAGAGCTTCTGGAATTTATGCACTGGAAGTCAAATCCTTTGTAAAGGCGATTTACCCCGTCGGTGTGGTATACTTATTAGTTCACCTGCAAACATTTGCTCTCAGTAAATGTGACCTAGTGATCAGCTCAGCATCTCTGCAATAAACAGCCCATAATCTGTGGATGAATTGAAGTCTAATCAGGCCACATGCAGATTAAACTAACTGCGAGGAATAAAAACTAGATTAAAATGTTCGTGCCCAATACCGCAAGATTATCGGGACATTTTACCTCTTTAAATCCTAATTTTTTTATTTTTTTTCCAGGGGCTAGCTGAAGTTTACAAGTGTATGTTCTGTGGTGATTATGTCTCACAATTCCTCCACTGTACAACAAAAAATGGTGTAAAAAAAAAATATAGCATGAAAATCAGGATTACCGCTCGGAACGTTGAGGACAAAGCCGATGGATACAAACCGTAATGAAAAAAAAAAGAAGAAACAGATTGTAGGTTTGGTTTTTCCATACAGTCGTACATATAAATAAATCCTCAAACATATTTATGTACATATGTCCACACACACGTTGCAAATGAAAAAACAAAAAAACATTCTTACCATCTGTGAGGCCAGACAATATGCAGAGGCCTCTGGGACTCGGTGCTGAAGTTGGAGGAGGATGGTGGTGATATGACTTGGCGATCATCTTCAGAACTAATTTCAACAGATTCTATCCATGGTTGGTTCAGGTGTTGTCTAACTTGACCAGAAAGAGCTGGTGCGACGCTTGCTTTCTCATTTTCTGCCTGGACATTTAGTTGTGTGTGGTGGCCCAAAGCCTCCACGGATATCTTCTGTGGAGCCTTCTTGTGTTCTGGCAGGAACCTATCCAAAAAACAAACAAAAAAAAACAATAATGTACATTACCCGGTTCACTGTGGACAAGAAAGACCCTAAGAATATATGGATGGATAAACCACTGGATAACTCTTCATGTCTTGACCAATGTGATTCTTATAAAGAACATATCTCGCTAGGATCAATGACGTTCTGGAATGGTGGCGCAATGTCATGAGGGTTCTCAGAATAACATCACCTATAGATCTCACCCTGCTCCTAATCGAACAAGTAACTGAGACAATTGAACTTCATTAAGGTGGTTGTGCAGAAGTATGTGGCTTGATTAATTTCAGGAACAGCTTCACATCTGTCAAAGGGTTTGGTCTGGTATTGCAATCTTTCAAAATGGGGTAGACGTGCAATATCAGAGACAACATATGGACATATATGGCACTGTTTTTGCAAAAAAGAAGCCATACTTTTATAGTCCTATACGACCCCTTTAAACCAAAAGGGGTATTCCAGTAAGAACAATTTATCCTCTAACCACCGAGTAGGGGTTAAGTGTTACATCATTGGGGACCCCACCAGTCACAAGTATGGGGGACCCAAGTCCCTCATTTTAATGGTGTGCTGGTTTAGCATGTGCACCTCTGCTCCGCTCATCTCTCTCTCTAGCAGTCCCATAGACCTTGCTAAGGTCCTCATAATGGAGAGTTGTTTGCCACTGGTGCTTCACATTTCCTAACTAACAAAATTGTGGCTCTGGAGAATCAATTCTGATTACCACCAGGTCTTAAGTGAGAGGACCCTGCAAAACATATCTCAGCTTATTGGACTTCCGTGAACATGGCACGGTGAAGGGTGGATTAACAGCCAACAGATCAAAAGTCTAAGGTCAAATCTGATTTTAGGCTTCAGACATCAACCAAGATAGTCTTCTGAAAAATCCTAAAAGGAGTTGTTTGCATTGGACAACACCTTTTCGTCTGGTCTCCAAAAAAATAAGATAATCACAGAATGTGCAGGATCCGCAGTGATCAGATCCAATCTGTAGTAGAATCCAGGAGCAAGACTGCAATTCTCCTGTAGCTCCACCACAGGACAAACTGAGCATTACACAGTGACCACTGAATGCATAGACATGACAGGTCCTCCAGAACAAGAGCAGCTCTTTGTAATTAATAGATGACAGTCTTGAATAAACAAAACTCTGTTTTCACCTACAGAATTTTTGATCATGGATTTTCTATACTAGAGAAGCCCTCTAAATAACAGTATGACATCTACATTGCTTAAGGTGGAAACGCCCTTAAATTTTTTTAGTTTTTTTTTTTTTCTGGGATTTTTATATTGATGACCTGATTCTCAGGAAAGGTCATCAATATCAGATCGGTGGGAGTCTGACTCTCAACAATCAAATGTTTGAGGAAGCCACTGGACTCACCGGAGCTCTGGTGAGCGCCACTGCCTCATCGCCACTTACCAAGTACAGCGCCATCCATTGAATAGAGGCTATGCTTGTTATTGTAGCTCAGCCTCATTCACTTTAATGGGCCTGAGCTGCACCTAGAACATGGTACCGGTGAACATGACATCAAATGGCTGTCGAAGTGCTCATGGAGCGCTGCAGCCTCTTCATACAGCTGATGCCAGGAGTCGGACCCCCGCTAATCTGATATTGATGGCCTATTCTGAAGATAGACCATCAATATCAAAAACCCCGAGAGAAACCCTTTAAAAACGTGCAAGGTTTGTGCATATCCATTGTGTATACATATATTATTGTGTATATATTCCTGTTTATATACAACACCTCATTACATTGATAGAAATTTTCTCATAGGATCATATTGCCTGTGCTGGATTTGCGAACCTTTTTTTTTTTTTTTGGAGGAGGGGGGAAAAAAAAAAGAATGGAAAGATACTGATGTCATTTTCAAATAAGAGAAACCACATTAAAGCTCTGATGCTGGCTCTGGTTTGTGTTACAGCGAATTAGGAGGGAGAGACTCCGCGCTCTATGGCACATTGTTTCAAATCCGAGCGTTCCAAAATCCAACTACACAATCTGGACGGGGAACGCTCTCCTACATTACTTGGTGGGGGCAATCTGTAGACAGGACAAAACTATTTAAATCCTTTTTATTTCAAAGATGACATCATAAGCAAGTGCAGTGTATTAGACAGCACCATTTTTTGGAGGTGCCGGTCCATTAGATAATTAGAACAATGCCTCGAATCCTTCTGAGGACAGTTTAGATTGCAGAACAATCTTCTGTAACAGGCCATAGCCATATAGGTAGATGTATATAGCGGGTGGACATACTATTGCTTACAAAAGTCATGAACGACGTCCGTTACACATGCATATAAATGCTAACGTTTTTGCAAAGTGGCAAAAATAGTGGGTAGAGTTGAAATGCAATTTAACTATAAATGTATTTCTGCTATGCAGAGAATGTGTCTCCATAGTAACAGACTACAAACATACCTCTTGTCGTCTGATGCTGCAGTCAGATTTCCTTCTGTATCTGTCCTGCCTCCCTACCAAATGTATGTTAGCAAAAAGTAGGAGACAAATGAAAGCAAGTCAGAAAGTGACCCATTGTTTAAATCAGGTTTTCGTGTTTAACATATTTATAGATAATGTCATTTTTAATATTCCATGTCAAAATCTACATTTAAGGGTACTTTCACACTAGCGTTTTTCTTTTCCGGCACCGAGTTCCATCCTAGGGGCTCAATACCGGAAAAGAACGGATCAGTTTTATCCTAATGCATTCTGAATGGAGAGAAATCAGTTCAAGATGCATCAGGATGTCTTCAGTTCAGTCTTTTTGCCTTTTCAGGACGGAGATGCTGCGGTTTTATCTCCGTCCAAAATAATAAAATGTGGTCTGCCTCTACTCCCGACTACTTCCTGCTGGAGTCACCCTTGAAGTACACAATGCACTTTTTTTTGGGTAGGAAACATTCTTTCCCATCACTGTCATAACGCTGCAAGGAGTAAAAGGGGCTGTTTATTTAGCCTATAATATGTTGCGGGTCAATCAAAGCGCAGATGAGACCCCAAATCTGCTAGCCACACGGCTGGATCAGAAAGCCCGTCAGCTCTCCATGACAAAAGCACTTACAGCCCGTCACTCACACGGGGCTGAGGAAGAGATTTCTGCTGAGACCGTGCGCCATAAATCTGTCAGTAAGCCATTATCTAATAGGAGAGACTGCATTAAAGGTTTACCTCTTCTTCTGGTCTGAATTATACTGAGTTATGACACAAAGTTCACTTTATACGGCATGTTTTCTATGAAATCTTGTTCTGTTCCAACATTGAGAAGGAAAACACATTATGTGCACAGTGTCCAAGAGAACGGGCAACTTTCCTTCATGGGTGCAGCGGGAGGATTTATTACTTACATTAATGTCCATTTAGCTATATACAGTGCTGCCCATAATTATTCATACCCCTGGCAAATTTTGACTTAAAGTTACTTTTATTCAACCAGCAAGTATTTTTTTTTTTACGGGAAATGACATCGGTGTCTCCCAAAAGATAATAAGACGATGTACAAGAGGCATTATTGTGGGGAAAAAACATTTCTCAGCTTTTATTAACATTTGAGCAAAAAGTGTCCAGTCCGAAATTATTCATCCCCTTCTCAATAATCAATAGAAAAGCCTTTATTGGCTATTACAGCAATCAGACGCTTCCTATAATTGCAGACCAGCTTTTTGCAGGTCTCCACAGGTATTTTTGCCCATTCATCTTCAGCAATGAGCTCCAAATCTTTCAGGTTGGAGGGTCTTCTTGCCATCACCCTTATCTCCACAGATTCTCAATTGGATTCAAGTCTGGACTCTGGCTGGGCCTCTCCAAAACATTAAGGCTGTTGTCTGCTAACCATTTCTTCACCACTTTTGCTGTGTGTTTTGGGTCATTGTCCTGCTGAAATGTCCACTGGTGCCCAAGGCCAAGTTTCTCTGCAGACTGCCTGATGTTGTCATTGAGAATCCTCATGTATTGCTCTTTTTTCATGGTGCCGTTTACTGTGATTAGGTTCCCTGGTCCATTGGCTGAAAAACACCCCCAAAGCATTAGGTTCCCACCACCATGTTTGATAGTGGGGATGGTGTTCTTAGTGTTGAAGGCTTCTCCTTTTTTACGCCAAATGAAGAAAACATTGTGACCAAACAATTCAATTTTTGTTTCATCTGACCATAACACAGAAGACCAGAAGTCTTCTTCTTTGTCCAGATGAGGTTTTGCAAAGGCCAAGCGAGCTTCTGTGTGCCTTATCTGGAGAAGTGGAACCCAGCAGTGCCCGTTGGATTGTCTGCCTTGAGACATTGCCACCAGCAGAGCCCAGATTCACCAGGATGGCCTTGGTGGTGATCCTTGGATTCTTTTTCACCTCTCTAACTATCCTTCTGGGCAGCACAGGTGTCACTTTTGGCTTCTGACCACGTCCTCTGAGATTTTCCACAGTGCGGAACATCTTGTATTTTTTGCTCAAATGTAAATAAAAGCTGAGAAATGTTTTTTTTTCCACAATAATGCCTCTTGTACATCGTCTTATTATTTTTTGGGAGACACCTACTGTATGTCATTTCCCGTCAAAAAATTACTTGCTGGTTGAATAAAAGTAACTAAGTCAAAATTTGCCAGGGGTATGAATAATCATGGGCAGCACTGTAGTTTAAAGGAGTTCTCCATTTTTGCATAAGGTCTATTGACATAATTACATCCTGTGCCCAAAAATGTTAAATATTTTCCTTCCTCTCCATAAGACTTACTGGTCAGGGGCCTAAATACAGAAGAATATAAACTTGGATATTGTGTGAATTCCAATAAAATGTATTTATACATAACTCCCAATCCCTTTAAAATTCTCTAGTTAATGATAAAAAATATACCGTGTATAAAAAGTGTTTTCCTTGTAGTTTGAATTGTATTCACTTTTTAGCTTTGCTGTACTGACTTGGACAGAGTCAGTAGGGTCATCTTATTATTAGAGGGGATTTATTCAGAAGTGACGGCAGTACTGTACTGCTGGGGGCTCAGACAAGTCAGTATGATAACATTATAAACCATTCACACAGCGAAGGCTTTGTAGGCCGCTCCTATACCAATCCCTGGTCTCTGGAGAAGGGGCAGTACTTCAGCTCAACCTGAAAACAATACTTTATTTATTCCCCATTGCTTATATAGCACCAACCATTCTTCTGTTCTATACAGAGGTTGTCAGGGGTGGACTGGGAACTTAAAGTGGCCCTGGAAAAAATAAAAAAGAATGCCCCATTTTGTAGCTTGGTCCAAGTTGACGGAAGGCAGGGCCAGCAACACCATATTGTGGCACATTATACCTCCCCAACGGAGCCAAATACCACAGTCCCTCAAAATACTGCCAGCAGCACAAAATACATCCCCAAAAACTTCCACTGGCCGGCCATGAGGAGGGCCCAGGCGGCCCCCTGGGAAATTTCCCTGTAAGGTCTATGATCAATCCGCCCCTGGAGATTGTCGTCATATCAGTCCTTGTCCACAAGACAAAACTCCATGCTGATGTGCTTCTCCACCTCTTAGGCTCCATTCACACCTGCAAAGTGTGAACAAGACGCCGGCTTTGACTGAATGCGGCCCATCGTTATAATGGCACATGAAGGATATAGGGTGGGTCACTGTCTGAGCCATATATACAGCAGCAAGGATGGGAAAGAATCCTATGCTGGAGAAACAGGAAAGACCTTTTCCCAAGCTTTCACATTTTTTTTTTTTTTTTTTTTTTTTGGGGGGGTGGGAGTCAATTGGTTAAGGAGTTGGGGGGAGCAAGGGGAGTTTTTCCTGATGATGGGAATGAATCTCTCTTCAAACTATATACAGTATACGGCTGCCAAAAGACCGGCATTGCAGCAGTAAGAAGGACTCCGGTAAATAAATGGGGGAACACAACGTCTTATCCTTTTTAAATCCAGCATTGATTATGGGCAATCACCTTCCCTGTAGAAATCCAATTCTTCTGGGGCAAAGGTCCAGTCAACTTCTGAAGAACATGGCGAAGACAAAGTGGCTCTTTGAAGCCCAGTCCTCATTATCAGGGGCGGATTGGCCATAAACTCTACAGGGAAACTTTCCTGCGGGCCGATGCCCATGGGGCCACCTGAGCCCTCCTGTTGGTCTACCAGGGGCAGTCTTAAGGGATGTATTTTGTGCTGCTGGTGCAGTATAATGAGACTGCATTGGTGGTATAACGTGCTGCAATATGGCCCTGCCGACTACAAAATGGGGCCACTTTTATTTATCTTTTTCCCAGGGCCACTTAACGTTCCCAGTCCTCCCCTGCTCAGTACCCAAATTCTGGGGAGAATCTCCCACTAGACCTCAACCCAAAAAGAAACAGATTGAATAGAATTTTTGAATAGAATATTATTATTTTTTTTTACTCAACAGAGATGAGGAGTCCAGGACTCTTTGTGTTTTGGTGGGAGTAACCCTTTAATTAAACATAATTTTTTATTTTTTATTTTTTTTCCCCTCATTAAAAAATTGAAATACAATAATTTGTTAACCGCAAAGGATAAACAGCGGCGGCGGCGGTTCCGTGTGCAAGTGGCTCGACAAATGAGGAGTTGATTAAGGCAGAGTGATTGGGCTTGTGACGGAACTAAAGGCTGTTAATCATTTGTTAGAATGGTGGGAAGCTGAGCGATTCGTATTACCTTCCATCCTACGTGTACATTAGTAATGACAGATTTCCATTAAAATAGTGATATTACCAAGTTCCTCTCTCGGCAAAAGCATAAAATATGTTCAAAGGAGCCAAGATCACAGATAACTCGGTGGAACGGGATAATGGCGAGCATTTAAGGGCATTAGCTGTAAAGCGATACTGTACCCTTAATTCACCTCGTCATTATTTGGTTGCATCTTTTTTTTATTAAATTAATGCAAGGATACTAAAAAGAATGCAATTTCCTGTTTTTATGGAAATCCTTCTAATCAGGATTGCTTCTCGGCTCCCCCACCCCCACACACCCATACGCGTGGAGACGCTGCTTAACAAAAGTACTTTGCAGAATGCGAGAGGAAAGGCTATGATAACACTTTAATAGTTAAGTGACTTTATGAGAAAAATGTTTCCAAATGTTTTCGAAACCTTCCAAACCGCACCAAAGAACATTATCGTAATATTATATTTCCCCCATGCCTCCATTATTTAAGCTCGCTATCCTTAAAATGATACTTGGATGCAAATGTAACTTATAAATTCTTTAAAACAAAACCCTCGAAGTTGGGGGAAAAAAAATAAAAAGTCAATGTCCCAGCCGTACCATTGTGAATATTTATCTAAAGCTTCCTCGCAGCTGGACTGCCAGTTATCGCAGTGATAGTGCTGTGTGGGAAAATCTGGACGGCAGACGTTTCCGACCGGGGAGTGGGACTGGTTCATAATGGGAAAATAGGTGCAGAGCGAAACAGGCTGGTGGTCCTTAAAGCGCCTCTGAGATCAGAAGATGAGCTGTCGCTTTCGAAAGCATCTATGTGCATGTGATCCCAAAACGTATTAACATACACCGTAAAGGCGAGTGCAAACCACTGGGAAACAAGGCAGTTTTATGAATTTTAAGACATCTAAAATATAAAAAACGGAGAGGAAGGGCTTATGTAAAAATAAAAATAAAATAAAAATCAAAGGGGTCTTCTATGACTGATATTGATGACTGGTGGGGGTTCTATCAGCTCCACCGGCGCAAACACAGTGTACAGAGTTGTAGTAACCCAGTACGGCCATTATACACTGTATGGCGCTGTCTGCTTCCAGCTCTATACACTGTTAGTACCACTGGCCGTGCCTCCTAATTGTCGGAGTTGGCAGGTGTCAGCCCCCCACCGATCTGATATTGATGGTCTATCCTTAGGATAGGTCATCCATATAGAAACATAGAAACATAGAATGTGTCGGCAGATAAGAACCATTTGGCCCATCTAGTCTGCCCAATATACTGAATACTATGAATAGCCCCGGCCCTATCTTATATGAAGGATAGCCTTATGCCTATCCCATGCATGCTTAAACTCCTCCACTGTATTTGCAGCTACCACTTCTGCAGGAAGGCTATTCCATGCATCCACTACTCTCCCAGTAAAGTAATACTTCCTTATATTACTTTTAAACCTTTGCCCCTCTAATTTAAAACTGTGTCCTCTTGTGGTAGTTTTTCTTCTTTTAAATCTTCTCTCCTCTTTTACCTTGTTGATTCCCTTTATGTATTTAGCAGTTTCTATCATATCCCCTCGGTCTCTTCTTTCTTCCAAGCTCTACATGTTAAGGTCCTTTAACCTTTCCTGGTAAGTTTTATCAAAGTCCTGGAGAACCCATTTAAAATTCAAGTCAGAATGCAATGTTATAACTAAAAGATGCTACAGTCTTCACTCAGAGTGGGTGGGTGGAGGTGGGGTCTTAGGGACTGTCTCCAAGGCAACTGGTCACGTGATGCAAGGGGAGGAGGCCACTGCTGCAGCCTGTGACTGGCTGCAGCAGTCACGTGTCCCCACTTGTCGACAGATGGTGTTTTCAGCATTGCAGGGAGAGGAAGAGCTGGCCCAGAAGTAACAGACACTCAATCCAGATAAGTATGATCACCACCATGGGTCAGCCTCTCTGGGAGGTCTTTATTTGTCTTGGCTAACCCCTTTAATGTCTAGTGGTGGCACAAATTACTGCCAAGATGACGACAATCTTACCCAAAGTAAAAAGACACAATATGGCACTGAATGGTTTGTTATTTTTCTTTGGCAGCATGCTGTTGGGCCATTTTTTTTTTTGGGGGGGGGGGGGGGGTCGTTATTATAACTAAGGGAGCACTATGGGGACATTGGTACTACTGGGGCACTATACGAAGGCATTTAATTTAACAGACAAATTAGAAGGGGCCATTTGTGCTATTGGGGTGCTATAAGAGGGATTTTTTGTCTACTGGCATACATTATGGGGTCTTTATTACTACTACGGGCACTAAGGGCATTACTACTTCTTGACATAGTATGGGGGCTTTATTACTACTAGGGGGCACTATGACGGGTGTCATTACTACTGGGGGAACTTTAGGAGGCATTACTACCAGTGCAGCACTATAAAGGGGCTTTACTACTACTGGGTGCAATATGATGGGTTATATAACTACTAAAGGGCACTGTGGTGGGCTTTATTACTTCTGGAGTATTAAAGGGGGCATTAGTACCTTTGGACACTATAGGCAGGAACTATTACTTATGGGGGCATTATTACTACTAGGGACATTATGGTGGGCTTTATTACTACTGGAGGAACATTATTACTTCTGGGGCACAATGGGGGACATGTTTACTATTGGAGCACTGTAGGGGGCACTATGGGAGAGAATTATTTCTATTGGTGAGACTTTATTACTGTGGGCAGCATCCTAGCACAGTTATTTTTGGGGGACAATTACAGCACTACTTGCTGGAAGCGATGAGGGCACTGCATGTCAATAACTAATGAAGGAGACACTATCTGTGTCGTACCAATAGCTCAGCAGTATAGTATTGGGGAGCATAGCAGGCCCAGTATTCGGGTTAGCAGGATGGGGTGATCAGAAGGTGGGGAGGATGATGTAAAAGTAAGATATGGCAAACTCTGCAGAGATGAGATTTGGTTGAAAGAAGTCATCATGGTCTGGTCTGAATGGAAAAGATGAGGAAAGAGAACATTTATATAAGAGATGTCATCAGATGTAAGAGGTATGTGATGCTGTATTCTCCTGTATGTTTGGTAGTGTAGTAGCTCATTTAAAAAGCAATGTTCATCCAAAGTGGTGTCTGTCAAAGAGCCGCGGCGTGACCATGGCCTTACTTTGTTAACATTTATCACTGCTCGTTTCCTCGGGGGGTACTCAGTTCGAACTTCTGGTCACCAGGGGGTACTTGGTTTTGAAAGGTTGACAACCACTGGTCTAGATGACACCAATTAAGTAAGAGGTCACAGAAGATATGAGTTAACCATTTAATGAAATTCTGTATGACATGGGTTTCTACAGTCCCATGGATTGCTCACGCACTTGGCACCCCTTTTAGCCCTGACCCCGCAGACTGCACGCAGGCCGGCTGAAAAATAGCAGCTTTTTGTATCACATAATACATACGCCCCTTGTTCGGAATCCATAATCCATACAGAGCGTTAAATACATATCAAGAGAATGTAATTATAGGTTTCACTGAAGTCCCCATCAAAGAGCTTGCGGTGGTGTTTCTCCTGAATCGATACTGTAATGTTCTGTGCTAGCATAATCTTACCAAGCGTAAGTCTTGCCAGCGGCCTATGCTTGGCAGTTTATTGGCAGTTAGTTCTGGCACTGAGCGCGAGCCGTTAAACTCAGCTTAGAACTTACAGGTAAGTAATGTTATTAATGTCTGTGAAATGTTCCACTTGGCACATCTGGTTTCGATAACTTGACGTTCTAGATGAAGATATATTTGCGCCCGTGTTAAAAAGTGCTATGTGCAAGAAGCATACACACCTATCTGTCCATTCATAAGGCAGGGAGCAAAGTGCAGCAAAGTTTAACCTACAGGAACAACGCCATCTTTGATGAAAACCCTTGCACAGAGATTATTCATTGCCGCAGCCAAGCAAGACATGAGCAGCACTAGGCAGGATTTACAAGGTGTGTCTGGACCCAGGTGTTACAGCTGGAAAGTACTGATGGTTCTGGGCCATCTGCCTGAGGATGGGTGGAAGTAAGATTTGTAGCGTATACCTGCACAATATGAGAGACACATGTGTATCTAGAGACACCGAGAATCGAACACACCACCTATTGTTTCAAAAATGTATAGGGGATAATACTTTACTCTGGATAATCCCTTTAAGATTATTTTGGTCTCCCTAAGGGCTCATGCACATGACCGTGTGTTCTGCATTTGGCGGAACGGATCGTCCTGCCCTCTGTAGAACTGTCCTATCCTGGTCCGGAAAACAAGAACAGGACATGTTCTATTTTTTTGCAGGGCCGCGGAATGTACATACGGAGGCTGCCCCACTGTAGTGACCTACAAAAAATCCAGATCTGATGTGGACAACGGTTGTGTGCATGAGCCCTAATGTACAGGTATAATGCCTACAGTGATGTCACTGAATGGGGATAATCCTCACAGAAATGTCACAGTACAGGGATAATGCTCACAATGATGTCACAGTACAGGGATAATAAACACAGTGATGTCACAGTACAGGGATAATAAACATAGTGATGTCACAGTACAGGGATAATGCTCACAATGATGTCACAGTACAGGGATAATGCTCACAATGATGTCACAGTACAGGGATAATACACACAGTGATGTCACAGGACAGGGATAATGCTCGCAATGATGTCACAGTACAGGGATAATGCTCACAATGATGTCACAGGACAGGGATAATGCTCACAACGATGTCACAGTACAGGGATAATGCTCACAACGATGTCTCAGTACAGGGATAATGCTCACAACGATGTCACAGTACAGGGATAATGCTCACAACGATGTCACAGTACAGGGATAATGCTCACAACGATGTCACAGTACAGGGATAATGCTCACAACGATGTCACAGTACAGGGATAATGCTCACAATGATGTCACAGGACAGGGATAATGCTCACAATGATGTCACAGTGCAGGGATAATGCTCACAATGATGTCACAGGACAGGGATAATGCTCACAATGATATCACAGTACAGGGATAATGCTCACAATGATGTCACAGGACAGGGATAATGCTCACAATGATGTCACAGTACAGGGATAATTCTCACAATGATGACACAGTGCAGGGATAATGCTCACAACGATGTCACAGTACAGGGATAATGCTCACAACGATGTCACAGTACAGGGATAATGCTCACAACGATGTCACAGTACAGGGATAATGCTCACAACGATGTCACAGTACAGGGATAATGCTCACAACGATGTCACAGTACAGGGATAATGCTCACAATGATGTCACAGGACAGGGATAATGCTCACAATGATGTCACAGTGCAGGGATAATGCTCACAATGATGTCACAGTGCAGGGATAATGCTCACAATGATGTCACAGGACAGGGATAATGCTCACAATGATATCACAGTGCAGGGATAATGCTCACAATGATGTCACAGGACAGGGATAATGCTCACAATGATGTCACAGTACAGGGATAATTCTCACAATGATGACACAGTGCAGGGATAATGCTCACAGTGATGTCACAGTGCAGATATGTTGCTCACAGTGATGTCACATTATGGGGCTATCCCTCACAGTGATGTATTTGACAGGGATAATTCTCACAATGATGACACAGTGCAGGGATAATGCACACAGTGATGTCACAGTGCAGGTATGTTGCTCACAGTGATGTCACATTATGGGGATATCCCTCACAGTAATGTATTTGACGGGGATAATTCTCACAATGATGACAAAGAGCAGGGATAATGCTCACAGTGATGTCATTGTATGCGGATAAACCTCACAGTAATGTCACAGTACAAGGAAAATGCAGTGATGTTACAGTACAGGCATAATGCAAAAAATTATGTCACAGTACAGAGTCAATGCACACAGTGATGCCACATTATAGGGATAATGCACATGGTGGTGCCACATTACAGGCAATGAACATAGTGATGGCAAAATATAGTGATAATGCACATACTGATGTCACAGTATAAAGATAAGGCTCACAGTGATGTCACAGTACACAGATAATCTATTAAATGACTGTATATCATAAGAATTATTCAGTGATGTGACAGTACAGGGATAATGCACACAGTGATGTTAGTTGTGGGGATAATGTGCACAGTGAAGTTACAGTATGATGATAATGCTCACAGCCGGTGTAACCATGGGGCTCCATAATAATACTACGAATGGGTCACAGACTGTTCTCCACCCCGTTTCATCATCATCACTCACCACATCTTAGGTCTGAGTTGAAATTGGGCCCCCTTCGTTATTGGGCCCCATATAAGCAGCTATGTCTGCCACCCTGGTCCCTATGCCAATGGAAATGGTGGAGATATACAAAACAGCGGCACAATAATAATAAATTCCATGTATCTCACGTAAAAGACAAATACCAAAAAGACCCCGATTCGTCAACATGACAGGAGCGGCGGCGTAGCCAGCACAATCCAAAGGACAATTTCATCAAGTGCCGAAAATCTGAAAAAAATATTAAATGTATCTTGGAGAAAGTGAGAGGCCGAGAGAGAGAGAGAAAAAAATGATTATGAATCCGCCGTTTTGTTTGACTGTATAATCTGTTTAAGATTAAAATTGCTGCCATAAAAAAGCCACTTTCTGAATGTAATTCCACAGAAACATCATCACAAAAGCGCTAACTGCTATTTGTGTCAGAACGTATTTTAAACAGTTCTAATCATTTACCTTTGCGGACACTTAATTAAAATTACAAAACCAATTTTAATCTGTAGTCCAATTAATATGCAAATGTATGCAAATGTGGTAAATCAAGGTGGTGATTAAGTTAAGGACACTCTATTTCATGTCTGCTTTAAGTGTGAAAACAAACAATCTTTCTTGTAATTGTACTGATGGATTGTGATGTTTATAGGGTTAGTATGGGGTACAAATGTTTATGCATCCATATTACGCCAAAACAAAGATTTTATACTCTGGAGTGATTTAACAGCCGCGTACATTCCGCTGCAACAAAGTCATTCGGCAGTCATCTTCGGAATTAAAATAAGGTCAAAGCAAAGTTAAATTTCTATGTCAGCCATTTGTATAGCTATTTAAAATTCCACAATCACTTTCTGATGCGTTAGGTAAGTGCCAAGAAGCCTCAAAACAGTATAATATCTCCCTGTAATATTAGCGCTAGATAATGGGCTGGTTTATCATGGATATTGCTAAACAAAGACTCCTTGCATTACAGTGGAGGGACACGCTCCTCATTTAAGGCTCTCGGAGACTGAGGCGCATTTGCTTATGGAAGTTGAGCAAGTCTTAAAGGGATCTGTCGCCGGGAAATTCACTGAGAAACCAGGCACAATGCCTTGCAGGGCTAGCTTAGCCGAACGCAAGGATACTGTTCACTTAGCAATCTGATGCTCCGTTATGGACAATTTTTTTTTTTTTATCCATATGCAAATTAGCAGTTAAGTGCACTGAGGGCGGCCCCAATCCACTCTGTGCACCCTTGCTTCCTCTGCTGGGTTTATCAGTGAAATTTCTCCTCGGGGAACTATTAAAGAAAATAGACCGGCACTCGCTACATTTGTAGCAATGCTCTTAGGTTTATTGTCACATTCTGTACATGTGTGTTTGAAAAAGGCTCTGCGTGAGCCGAAACGCGTCACATGTATGTACAAAATGTGACAACAAACCTAAGAGCATTACTACAAATGGTCTCTTTTCTTCAATATTACATGGGACACCTTCCCTAGACGCAAGCACTGCATAGCAGAAACGGAGCGCCGACTGAATATAGCACAGGTTACAGGGAAACTGTCAGGGTGCCCCACAGATTTCAGCTGATCACTGGAGGTCCAAGCAGGGGTGGTCTAAAGTGGAGATATTAAATGGTCAGTTTACTTTTCAAAAATAAGTTGCATAGTACACGTGACTATAAGACAATGCAGAATTTTTCTTGAGAGACAAGACAGACTGCCTGCTCACTGAAGGGTCACATGACATGCTGCCCAGAGAAGACTGTGGACAAGGGAGGGGTGAAGAGTGAGCAGCTAGATGGAGAAAAATGTATTTTCTTCTAATAAGATATATTACAACATTTCTTATATTCACCTGACCTATTCATTTATGCAAAGTTTGTCAGAAAAACATTTATGTTAGGTTCTCTAATTGCAAACAATGACATCTAGTTCCTTATTCTTGCCACCTTAGTATTCAATGACCCCCACCCCCTCCAAATGCAGACTTAAAAGGGTTATCCCATGATTAAAGGGAACCTGTCACCGGGATTTTGTGTATAGAGCTGAGGACATGGGTTGCTAGATGGCTGCTAGCACATCTGCAATATCCAGTCCCGATAGCTCTGTGTGCTTTTATTGTGTAAAAAACAACAACTATTTTATACATATGCAAATTAACCTGAGATGAGTCCTGTACGCGAGATGAGTCAGGGACAGGACTCATCTCAGATTAATTTGCATATGTATCAAATAGTTTTTCTTTACACAATAAAAGCACACAGAGCTATGGGGACTGGGTATTGCGGATGTGCTAGCGGCCATCTAGCAACCCATGTCCTCAGCTCTATACACAAAATCCCGGTGACAGGTTCCCTTTAATGTAAAAAAATTTAAATCAGACATCATACAGAACATGACAATCTCTTTCTAACAAAGCTAGAACCAGCCCCGTACCTCACATGGATCCAGAGATCTCTCCATTCATTGATCCAATTGCTCTGCTAGATGTATTTCATGCTGGTAGCTCAGAGGACATGCCCTTTCTGCTATAACTGTCTAACTGTCACAGCTTCTAAATTTAGGTCCTGCAAGTGGTAGTTGAAGGGTGAACGAGAGAATGTGCGACCACCTCAGTGATGTCACTGAGGTGGACGGAGAAATAAGGAAAAGAACAAACAGCAGGTGGCGCTATACAGATGGATTTTATCGAATAATATTTTGGTTATAATACATTTTCAATTACATGCAATAACCGTACAAAAGTATTCAGGAGCTTGTTTGAGAAATGTAGAATAGTTTTCGTGGGAAAAATAATAATAAATATATATTTTTTTAATAATCTTGTTCAGTCGCTGTACTGCAATTCTTTTAATTTTATTATATATTTACAATCGATGTATTTGCATCCTGGACACATTGAACTATCCATTATCTTTACACATGGGAGATTGTAGAAGTAATATCATTACACACCTTAAGAATAAAAAAATAAAAATAAAAATTTTTACACTCTCAAAATATGGATTACCAATCAGTATATACGGTACATCTCCTAGTGATGACCCAGCTAGAATAATGTCAACAGATAAGGAGAGCGTTCAGCCCTGTAATTTGGACGATACGGTTTTGTTTTGTTGTTCTGAGCGGTAGAATTTTTATACTTTTTTTTTTTCCAACATTTGTTTCTCTAGCAGAGCTGCCTCGCTGATGATTATCTGGCATGAAACACGGCTCTGACTGGGTTAGCTTGAGTTTAGCCAGTGGGGTTATTCAGTGTGGGATGGATCTATCACATAATGTTGGATTAAACTCCTGGACGGAGACCGTTCCAGATCTACAGGCACAAAATAGACGACAGAAGATACCTGTCCAAGTTTATATATTTATTACGGCGGCATTAGCCCACACGTTTGTGGTTGGGAACGCTCCTGTTGTTACTGTTTATTAAATGGAAGGCAGATATAGCAAAATGAATGGCCGCCGTGGAAGGAAAGACGCAACTTTGGAAGTGGATTATTTGTCTGTCTTAGTCTAATGGAAAACTCTATTTTTTCAATATATCCATGAGTGTGGTTGTATTTTTGAGGCGCGACAAACTGTACCTTATGCCTCAAGGGTGTGTTCAATTTCAATGCGACTATTAACCGCTACATTCTTGCAGTGATTAGGCTACCTTCACACTTGCAGCAGAGGATTCAGGCAGGCAGCTCCGTCGCCGGAAATGCCTGCCGGATCCGTCAAAAAGTATGCAAACTGATGGCATTTGTCAGACGGATCAGACGCATGTTTTCTCAGTGTAGGGGTTGTCTCACCGCTAGGATATGCCCCCATTGTCTTATAGGTGCAGGTCCCACCGCTGGGACCCGCACTTATATAGAGAACAGAGCCCTGCAAGGTGGTGGCTGGAGGACTCCGATCCGGCCACCACCAAGCCGGCTCCCCATAGAAGTGAATGGGAGAGTACCGGGCAGTCCCCGCTCCCATTCATTTCTATGGGGCTGACGGAAACAGCCGAGCCAGCTCCATGGGAAATGAAAAATGAATGGAGGGCGGCTGCGCATGCGCAGTGCGCCCTCCTTCACTTGTGGGGCTCCATTCTCGATATAGGTGAGGGTCCCAGCACCTGTAAGACAATGGGGGCATATCCTAGCAATATGCCCCCATTGTCCATGATGAGACAACCCCTTTAAGGTCCCTTTAGACTGGACAATCCAGCAGGTGATTGTCGGGAAGGAAGTGTTCCTTTCTATTGCTCGTCAGTGGAGGAGATCGCAGCATTTACATGCAGCGATTTCCTCCACATTATGAGGAGGAGCGATCAGTAATGCCATCGCTCATCCCCATACATTCTCGTTGTTTGCCGGCAGCAGAGTGCTGTTTAGACGGCATGATCTACTGCCGGCAAACGACAATTTATGTGCCTACACAAACAATATACCAAATGCACCAAATATACATCCAAATACCCGACGAACAACACTTGTTGATCAGGTAATTGGCGGCACCTTTACACCTCCAGATAATCGCTAACGAGCCTCAGAGGTGTTATCTTTCATTTAATCCTGCTCCAATGAACGAGACAAGGGCGCACTGCCCTTCATGTACACAAGCTGAAAAGGGACCCCTTACAAAACAGGAAGGCTACTTTCACACTAGCGGCACGGACCTGCGGCAGGCTGTTCCGTCGGGTAAACAGCCTGTCGGATCTGTCCTGCCGCTAGTCAACGTGTGCCCTTGGATTGCCGCTCCATCCCGATTGACTATACTGGGGGCGGGGCGGAGTTTCAGCGGAGGCACGGCAGCGCACGGTGAGAGGCTGCCGGAAAAAATGTCGGACATGTTGTGGTTTTATTCCGGCAGCCTCTCGCTGTGCGCTGCCGTGCCTCTGCCGGAACTCCGCCCCGTCCCAATTATAGTCATCGGCAGTCCGGGGGCACACGTTCACTAGCGGCAGGACGGATCCGACAGGCTGTTCACCCAACAGCCTGCCGGAGGTCCGTGCCGCTAGTGTGAAAGTAGCCGAAGCGTTAAAGTGCCCATAAACATTGGATAAAACTTGGTCAAGCGCACTGATTTTGGTGGGACTGGCCGACCATCTCATGTGTGTAGTGCCTTAGAGCAGATGTCGGTAAAAAGAAGGGGCAGGCACATTGGATTTGCACATGCCTGATACTTTTTGCACTGAAGGGAGATAACAGGTGCCTGGCCGTAGCCTATTCCCCTACCTACTGAGAAAACATGCATGCTGGGCTGAGCCTAACATGCATGTATATGGGGGTCATGACTAATAGCTGTTGGCCGAGCAAGCGATATTCTATAGCCAGCTTTAGCCATGTGAGAGTACTCAGTATGAAGCTTGAAATCTTTACAGGTTCATTTTTTTATGGACGATGGCATGGAGAAAATGGTCAAGTTTTTTTTTGTTTTTTTGTGTTTACCATCATAAAAACTTGCTTTAAACAATAGATCTTTTGGACGGTTCCAATACAGTTTTATCCTACAGCAATATACATAAGGAAATCTGCCCAGACCCCGAGCTGATGTCTTTCTTCCCTTCGGAACCTGTTTCCGAGTCACCACTAGGCTTTGGGTTGCACACATATGGAACGCACAGGTCATTTGGAAATTTCTGGGGCTTGTTTGCTTTTACACGTCCACACGCACACACAGATGAAATAATCACATGACAGTTCGGTCTGATTCCGCTGATGTTTTCACAATTGTGATTCATTTTGCTTTGAAGCTCACATCAAGGGGAACTGGGACGGCATTGTTTAAAGATGTCTAAACGTTGTACCTTTTTGTTCCAAATATTCTGCGCTCCTCAAGATACTTTTCTCGATACAAACATTCGCATGCTGACAAACAAACAGCCAAGTCAGCGTTTAAGAATATTGGCTTCTCCTAAAATGCTATGCAGTACATGCACAGGAGTTAAAGGGGTATTCCGGTAGGTACAAGTTATCCCCTATCCACAGACCCCTTGCTGCTCCCCTAAAATGACCGCAGATAGCCAAGTACATCGCTCGGCTATCTCTGGAACTCCCATAGAAATGAATAGAGTGGCCACACACATGTGCGAACTGCCACTCCGTTCATTTCAGGGGAACAGCAAGGGTCCTTCAGGGGGTACGGGGCCCCCGTTCTCATGATCGGTAGGGATCCCAACAGTAGGACCTCCACCGATATGAAAGTTATCCCCTATTCTGTGTGGATAGGGAACACACTTGCACCTACCGGAATAACACTTAATCCGCCCCAGCCCTGCAGTCATGTGTTAAAGCCCATTTACACCTTCTTTCCCAAATACTGCCCTATGTAAACATGTACAGAAATCAAACGAGAAACCACTGAATGCGTATTAGTTGCTGATCACAACGACTGTTGGCAACACATCCATGGCTGACAATAACAAGACCTATACAGGAAGAAATAATTGTTTGTATGGTATGAACATGCCCATAATAACAGCTACATTTAGATAGAAGTAACCGACCACTGATCGACCATCTAAATAATCAATTGGCACTTTTTTTTTTTTTTTATGGGAAATTATCTACCAGTCGATATAGGCCCTTAGTTCCTACCATTTGTCCCCTATAAGAGAGGTCAAGGTTTGAGTGCAGCATAGAAAAGTCCCGGGACACGCAAGGTGTTTCAAGGTTTATGCTTTTTATTGCATTATAAAATAGACACTCTTAGGACGCGTTTCGGCCCTTCCAGCCTTCGTCAACTAGTCGGGACCTCTCTACGCTGTGTTACTAGAGATTTCTCCTTTCCCGCTGTAGCGAAAATGAGGATCGTGTGCTTCATCTAAGGTGTGAGTGTGGTCTGCAACCATTCAAGGGATATGCTCATCTGATAAAGTGGTCAGATTGTTGGGGGTCCAACCTCAAGGACTCCTAGAATCCTAGAAGACTGAATGGGCCACTGTTGAAGCAATGCATCCCCTACTAAGTTTTCCCTGAAACACTGATGCTCCCATGGTGTGCAGGGAACTGTAGCCAATCCCATTTAATCCAACGGTGCCATCCTGCCGTTGCCGACACGGCATGTGATAGGGCGCTGATGGGTAGGTTTACTGGAAAATAGGTCTCCATAACAGTACACAAACGTGTCCTTCCTTCCGTCAAGGATCAGAGTACACAAGCCACAAGCTTGTCCCAAACAAGATAAAGATAATCCAAGACCGCTCCAAAGACTATATGGTCTACGCATGAATGGAGGACACAGGTGCAGTGTCCAGCAGACAGTATGGATATGTTAAAAGCAGAATAATTTATTCTCAATACTCACAAAGACAGGTATTTACAAGCATATAATAAAAAAAGGCGCTGTTCATCAAGCCTGACCCTGGGTTTTGCTGGATTATGGCTTCTTCTGGGACATTGCAGTTGGACATCCAACTCATTAACTACTAGTGTCATTGGGGCTGTTTTAGACTACTCCCATGTCCCAACATGCACAATTTTGGCATACAGATTGTGCCACACATATAGCTGCACAGGACCTGTATACACAATGTTTAACCAAAAATCTAAATGATTTGATTAATAGGTTGCTCAATGTGTTTTTAGGTGTATTGGCACAATTTTCAAAAAGTTGCAAAACGTACTGTTTAATTTTTAGCTAATGCTCAGAGATGAGGCTGGATAGCGACTTTGGATGTGAGGTCTTAGTTACTCTTAATTTCCGATCCTCACAAGACCTCCTTCTCTCCTTTTATCACCTCTACCCACAACTGCCTCCAAGATTTCTCACGTGCTTCCACCATACTCTGAAACTCGCTACCCCAACATATCAGACTCTCACCTACAATGGAATCCTTCAAAAGCCCACCTCTTCAGACAAGCCTACAACCAGTGACCCTGCTGCCTCTATAATGCCATGACCAACTTCACCCCCACCTACTGTGTCCTTCCTCCATACCTTGTAGATTGTAAGCCCTCACGGCAGGGCCCTCTCCCCTTATGTACCAGTTTATAACTCGTCTTGTAAATGCTTATTGCAACTGTCTGTATTATGTAAGCATACCCCCTTTTCATATGTACAGCACCACGCATGGAATGAAGGGCGCTTTAATACTAAATAATAATAATTTCACCATAGGTCCTCCAGCTCTCTATTTAAAGCAAAGGAGGTATGGTGATGGGTAACGACAGGCATTCAAGTCTCCCACAATAACCAGCATGATACAGAATTTCAGTATGTGGCTTAGTCCATCAAAGTTGAATCTATGCCACTAGAGAACTTTAAAGACTACGTCACACCACTCATACGTTCATAGACTCAAGCAGGAATTAAAATGGTTGTCAAAGGTCTGAACTACATGACAGGTATGCCTCCACCATCACAGGACTATTATTTTGAAGTGATGAAGATTCCTTCTGGAGAACCCAATCTTAACATCTTCTAGACATCTGTTTAAGACATCCTGTGTTTAGTCGCATCACCTTCTGATCCGAGAGTTTCCTATGTTGCTAAAAGTCAGGACTAGCAAACCATTAGCTACAATAAATTTCGAGGGTACGTCAGTGCTTTTGATCCCTTAGGTGGCCTCCAGAGTGAAGGCTGGCTTTGTTCTGGGAGGAGGTCCAAGATCCTCTCCCACTTGTGGGTTTTGGAAAACATTCAAGAAGGCCGCACCGTGGAATATTAGTTTGTTCAAGGTCAGAGGAGTTTGTTTAGGCAGGTTTAATAGCTCACCAAACTACAAGTTAGAAGAAAACACTTTTAACCATGTAAATTTCATTTGGTAAACATCAGAGGTGAAAAACCAAAATGTCTACAGGGGCCGCGTGCAGTCTTCAACTCCCCTAAAATAAAATTACCTGTAAATAAATGTATATTTGCCTTATCCACTAGTGAGAACGGGATGTCTAGAATTTATCTTGATGGCAGATTTACATAGTTGACCACCAGTAATGGCAGCCATTTACAAAATCCACATGGGTCATCATTCATGTTTCTGTAGACCAAGATTGGCAAACTTCAGAATTTTTCCATCACCCCTGCCCACCTATATTTGCCACCTGTGCATCACTGTTCTTCTGGCCGTTTTGGAAGAGCTTAGGGAGTACAGTGCCATCAGCCCCCAACACATGGAATCGGCCCCCAACGCATGGACTTCTGGGAGGAGAAGAATTCACAATTATTCGTTTGGCAGCCACTGAAGTATATTTGATTAGAAAATGTGTTTTAAAATGGAACATGTTAGGTCTTGTCCATCCAATTTGCATGAGTCCTGTAAGCATACTTTTCCTTGCAAGAGTTCTGCGTGGGCAGGGCCTTCCTGTTGTCAGAATTGCCCTTACTTTGGTAGAATTTAATGCTACACACATATTCCATAGTGCTATCCACAGCAGGATATGTCACTTTATAATGGGCAGGGGTCTGATTTATTGGACCTCTAATTCTCCTAAGAAGAGGAAATACAGTTCTGAATCAGCACTGTGGCCCCTTCATTCCTTTGATTGGTGGCGGTCCCAGAGGTAAGAACACCACGGATCATACAGTAATGTCATATATCACTGATAAGCCATAACTTTATTAAATGGGAACACATCATCTAATCAGCGGTCTTCTCCCCTTCCCAGAGCTTGCAGTTTAGTAAGAGAGAGATGCGGCAGCCGAGACCCAACCTGTACTAGTCTGCAAGCAGAGAAAGGTGAAGATACCAGTTTACCTACTGTTCCTGTATAAACATGCTAAATGGGTACACTTTTCTACACAATAATTTCTGTTCCCTGAAGCTTGGGCCTACTGTATCGCCGGTGACCACATGGTAGGACAACCATGCTGTGGATTCAGGTATGATTGACGTGGTCTATGAGTGGTGGTAGACTTCTTAGAGTATCTTTTTAATGAGGACTCAGGCAGCTGAGGTTTAGGGTCCAAAACCTGCCCATATCAAACCTGTCCATCCCAAAGTATAGTAAATAAAGACCTGGGTCTTATCTCCAGTGGCGTTGGGTGCACGTGTACTGTGTATATGAAGCTTTACTGCGCATACGCCCATACCCTAGTCCTGGACTCACCTCCCATAAAATTAGATCTTCATTTATTATACTTTGCAGCGGCGGATGGGTTTTATATGGGCAGGTTTAGGACCTTAAACCACAGCTGCTTAATGGCATGCTGATGTTTTAGTGGTTGAAACAAGCTGACACGTTTCATTTAAACTGATTTTCTTCCGATGTGAACAGCGGTAAACTTGGCATTTCTGGGGCCTCTGTCACGCTGGTAAGCTCTGCCCCCACCAGCCCGCTAAGCCCTACATATAGCAGTGCCGCCTGGATACTTCTGCTACTGCTCTACAGTTGGGAAGGCCCCCCTCCAACACTGGATGCCTGTGCCGCTGAACTGGCTTCACAGGTGGTATGCCCACCCTTGGTTTAGTCTAATTTAGATTTTTTGTTGTTTTTGTTTTTCTCAGCCAACCACATGTGACCAGCAGGGACCCCCCTGACCTCAAGCATTTGCTTGGCTTGCATGGTGGTAAAGTTCGTCCCGTCCATGAAATTGTTAAACCGACTATCTCGCAATAAAAACAAAACAAAAAAAACAACACTAATAAAATAAAACTCTGATTACATTACAGGTCCTCTGTGGTGTCCTGGGCGTGTCGCATATTTGTTCGCTAAGACACCGGCCAAGATGTTATTTTCTGCCATTAATAAGCCATTTGTATCCCCCGCAGTCATTTATACTCATCAGGCAAAAATTGCATCTAATAACGTTTTATCAGAGCAATAAGAGAAAGGTGTATTTTGGCAGAGAGGTATCCAGACGCCTGCAAGGAATTCTCTTCCAAAATCAGCACCGGCAGTTTGACTTGGCATCGGCTGGGTCTCAAGTTATAGGTGCAATTTAGGAAAAGAAGGGGGGAGAGATTTCAGCTATCTCCCTGGCTACTCAGTCATTGTTCCCGTCATTCCTTTCCCAAGTCACCGGTACAAAGGCCACAAACACAAAGTCAACCCCCCCGTGTTCCATATTTCAGTGTGACAGCGTATGATAGCGAAATGTGAAGTATTAATGCGGGTGTCACTCGAAAACTACACTCTGCTGCACTTTAAGAAAAAACAGCTGCTCAGATGAATTGGAAGCCAAGCGTCTGAAGACGAGAACACAAGGAATGCTTCTTCTGTTACAAAGGAGAAGAAAAACACACAAACAAACAGCATTTTCTTTTACTCTCTCCAAGCTCAAACGCTACTTTGGTTTGCAAATGTGTATGACAGCCTATGAAGGAGCGGATGAAGGCTGCAGCACACACTGTGCATATATTGCAGTAGAGAGCGTGAACTGGCTGCAAAGATCAAAGCGCCACTGCACATCGGCGATACGTGGTGAAAAAAAAAGCTTCTGTCTGCAGGTTCAACCCTATTCAACCAGGCACACGGCCTGGCTCGGTTGATCCCAAAAAATAAAATGGTACCCGTCTTATTGCATTTTTTTGCCTTTATAGCTCAACCTTCTCCAAAAATAAGGTTGTTGCATACATTATGTGCACCCTAAAATGGTGCCACCAGTGTACGGCAATGTCGATGGAAATACTAAAATGTTATGGGCCACTAAAAACTAAATAAACTGGTTTGTCAAACAACTTCTTAAAGTGGCCCTCTGGTTCAAGAAACAAATCTGATTATCTGAACAGCAGACACAACATTTTCAAGTTTGCAGATGGAGATCTTCCGATTCAGCTTCCTGCTTGTCGATCGGTGCTCTCCGATTGGCCGGTGCCGCTCATGTGGCCAATGTGAGAGCAGCAGGAACCGTCTTGGACAACTTATGCACATCTTGGATGGAAAAAAAAAAAGGAGCCTGGGAATTGGTGGATCTGCAGCTGAACAACAGAGCACTATGTTAGTGTTGTGTCCATTCCCTTTTTTTTTAACCAGGGGGTCACTTTAATAAAGGCATCTTACTGTATATGGTATTAGGAGAGATGACCATATTCTGCAGCTTTTAGCCGCCTCTAGTTCCTTATCTCACACCTGCTGAACACAAGCTAATAGTTTAGGCTGCTCGGCGGATCACACTGTCTTTTAGATTGAGTAGGGAAGGATAAGTCACCTGAAAGCAGGCTGACCTCACACTCCAGCCTGGAGCAAGGCCATGCTTCTAAACATACTTGAAATTCCACATATAGGTATTAACTTCAAGATGCATCCAGCAGCAATATCCAAGCCCAACAATGTCCATATCAATGTGTCTATTTTATAGGGACAAGAGTAAGGTCAGGTCCTCCAAGGGGTTTCCCAAGTTCAAGAAGGCTATCAGGGTCACATCAGTGGAGCTCTCATAGGCAGTCTGTGAAAATCCCATAGACGGCAAAAATATTCTACTGCAGTCTATGGCACAAGCAATCAGAAGATCACCTGTACAAGTCCCTTAAAGGGGTATTCCCATCTTAATGATCACTGTTAAATATGTTAATGATTTAACAGTGATCATTTTTCTAAATATATTTAATTAAGAAATTCCCACCCCTTAGAAGTAAATAAACATATACTTACCTGACTGTTGTCTTCCGTCTCCCCTGGTTATGGCCACCGCTCTTCTCAGGAATCGCGGTGGCCGCGCGTGCGACTTCTTCTCTTCTCCCGGCCGGCTGCGCGCTGTACTGAACACGCACGCTGAGGCCGGGCATGCGCTATGGTGGCCAGGAAGAAGTCACCAAGGCACATGCGCGGCCTCGGCGTGCACGTTGAGTACAGCGCGCGGCCCGGCCGGGAGAAGACTTCTATCAAGATGGAGCCCGCCCCCTGCCGAGTGCCAAAACCAGGAAGTGGACAGCGTGCCGGGAGCAGGTAAGTATGAAATAGAGTCTTGAGAATACCCCTTTAAGTGAAATAAAAATGTTTAAAAAACAAACAAAAATATTTAAATGATATAAATATATATATATATATATATATATATACACATATACACTCACCTAAAGAATTATTAGGAACACCATACTAATACGGTGTTGGACCCCCTTTTGCCTTCAGAACTGCCTTAATTCTACGTGGCATTGATTCAACAAGGTGCTGATAGCATTCTTTAGAAATGTTGGCCCATATTGATAGGATAGCATCTTGCAGTTGATGGAGATTTGAGGGATGCACATCCAGGGCACAAAGCTCCCGTTCCACCACATCCCAAAGATGCTCTATTGGGTTGGGATCTGGTGACTGTGGGGCCATTTTAGTACAGTGAACTCATTGTCATGTTCAAGAAACCATTTTTCCAGTCTTCAACAGTCCAATTTTGGTGAGCTCGTGCAAATTGTAGCCTCTTTTTCCTATTTGTAGTGGAGATGAGTGGTACCCGGTGGGGTCTTCTGCTGTTGGAGCCCATCCGCCTCAAGGTTGTGCGTGTTGTGGCTTCACAAATGCTTTGCTGCAGACCTCGGTTGTAACGACTGGTTATTTCAGTCAACGTTGCTCTTCTATCAGCTTGAATCAGTCGGCCCATTCTCCTCTGACCTCTAGCATTCACAAGGCATTTTCGCCCACAGGACGGCCGCATACTGGATGTTTTTCCCTTTTCACACCATTCTTTGTAAACCCTAGAAATGGTTGTGTGTGAAAATCCCAGTAACTGAGCAGATTGTGAAATACTCAGACCGGCCCGTCTGGCACCAACAACCATGCCACGCTCAAAATTGCTTAAATCACCTTTCTTTCCCATTCTGACATTCAGTTTGGAGTTCAGGAGATTGTCTTGACCAGGACCACAACCCTACATGCATTGAAGCAACTGCCATGTGATTGATGAGAAATAGAACAGGTGTTCCTAATAATGCTTTAGGTGAGTGTATATATTATTTAAATAACCATAACTGGCATCACCGTGTTCAAAAATAGGAAAAAGGGGATCAAATAGTCATATGTACCCCAAAAAGATACCAACAGAAATGTTTTAAAAACTTCTGGCTGTCAAAATATGTCAATTTAAAGAAAAAAATATTTTTACGTTTTACTTTTATTTTTTTAATTTGTAAAGTATAATTAATACTGTATAAATGTGGCCTTGCCGCAATCGTACTAACCTGCAGAATAAGCTTGTCTTGTCATTTTTAGTGCACAGTGAATGCCATAAAAACAAAACCCCAAAAACCTTGGCATAGTTGCAATTTTTCTCAAATTTACCCCACGGTGAATGTTCATGTACTAATATGGCTACATGAACAGAAAACCTAAAAATTAATATGGCTCTTGGAAGGTGGGGAGGAAAGAACGAAAAAGGCTGAAAGGGTTAAAAGTCCAAAAGTCACCATTTAAAGGGCCACTCTTTCTCCAGCCTCTGTACACCAATACTGAAGGGTCTTATAAATTATGTTGATTTATGTGAACAGTCACAATGTGAAACAGTCAAGTTTTTTCTCTTTGTACACACTGAATTTATGTGAATTTACACCGTGTGAAACCCTATTAATAGGTAACAGTGACCAGCTGAGTTTTCTTTTTATATTACTAACATATGGCGGTAGTAATAGAGAACACATAGTCTGACGACATCCAGCTTAATGCAACAGGACTATTTAATGCAGAGCCGACTTTTAGGGCTGCGTATGTCAGGGCTGCGAGACTGAAATGTAAAACAAATTGCTGAAATCACAGATACGTGCGGAGAAACTGCATGTGTCACAGCCAGGGCTTACAACTTAGAGGAGAACTTAGGCAAATCTAGAGTTTATTCTAACCATTCTCCTCTAGTGTGGAGCCAGCATTTCCAGTCCAGACACCAGCAGTAGAGATGAGCGAACTTCTGTTTTAAGTTCGGCGTCTAAAGTTCGGGGGCGGGTTAGCGGAGAATCCCGATATGGATCCGGATATGGATTCCGACTTCCGTTGTGGTCCGTGGTAGCGGAATCAATAATCGGCCATTATTGATTCCGCTACCACGGACCACAACGTTAGTCGGAATCCATATCCGGTTCCAGATCGGGATTCTCCGCTAATCCAAACCTGAACTTTAGACGCCGAACTTAAAACAGAAGTTCGCTCATCTCTAACCAGCAGCCATACTTTACTTGGACATGCCACACTCCCTCCTTAAAACTAGTCTTGAGACCTTATACGGGTTAATAGTAAAAGAAAAAAACATAGGCTTAGTTCAGACAACAAAAGTAACACAAAATATGTTCCAGGGTCACAGCAGGCCCCCACAATTTGGTTGTTGGTCGACACTGGTATAGACATTGATGGACTATAGTCGGTTGATATAGGTCGGTAAAATAAATGGGAGGGTTCAGAAATATCACATGGAGGATATTCGGCATGGCGGAAGATCACCGTGATTGGTGGTAGAACTCTACCTTGTCAGACCAACCTGAAGAGGTCCACCACCTACATTTACTTTCCCAACCTTTTTACATGGTAGAAAGTAATCATTAGTTCAGTGGTACTGTTGGGAAGACTTGATTAATCTGAGACAGACTATTTGCTATGGAGGTGCTGCCTGACACCCCTGTGGATTTTTAGGTCCCTAGCAACTAGACTCAGAAGGTTGCCAAACCATGACATTCCCAACCTCAAGCTGCAGTACCCCAGCTGGATATTTCCCACCTTGAAATGAAACTGGATCTGCTCAAAGTAAGCAAGAAAAACTTTCCTAAAAGTTTTGTCAGGAACTTATCCAGTTACGATCCAGTGCATGTCTGCGTCAGGAGAGTTTCTATGGCCTCCAGCCAAGCTCCAGCTGGTGGAACTGTGAGTCTGGACATCGGGCCAAACAGGTCCATGGCTCAGCGTCCAATCCCAGAGATGGAGTGGGATTTAAGTCAAACTCTTTATGGGTGTCTTTGACGGTGACTGCATTTAGGGGGACGTTTTCTAAGACCGGCGATTTAGACGCCGGTCTTAGTCCATGTCCGCTGCTGCCTGATGCACCTAAGTTATGTAGAGGCGCCGGCCTCCTCCTAACTTAGGCACTTTACCGGTGGCCATTCAACCTACTTAAAATCGATGCCAGCTCCCTTGCTGGCACAGATTAAGTCATTTTCTACACCAAAAACAGGTGGTCCGCCCCCTTCCTTGCCCGTGCCACTGCCCCTTTTTCCACCACCTCAGAAAAGCAGTGTGGGCAGGGAAAAGTCGTAGATTCTGCCACAAATCCCCTTTACGACCAAATCGGCAACAAAAGTACACCAAAAAGTGGTGTACTCCCCATAATAACTGACCCCCTTAGTGCCTTGTCTCTGTGTTTCTGTGCTTTGTGCGTGAATTTAAGACCTGCTCATTAACCCTCTGTGTACCGACTTTGGTTTGTTTTCTGGATAAACCCCTTGTATGGCATTTGGCACTATCCACGACTCCTGGTTCGAAGGCTACTTTCACACTGGCGTTTCTGGGTCCGCGTGTGAGATCCGTTTCAGGGCTCTCACAAGCGGCCCAAACCGGATCAGTTCAGTCCTAATGCATTCTGAATGGATAAGGATCCGTTCAGAATGCATTAGTTTGGCTGCGTTTGGTCTCCGTTCCGCTTTTGAGGCGGACACCAAACCGCAGCTTGCAGTGTTTTGATGTCCGCCTGATGATTCAGAGCCAAACTGATCCGTCCTGACTTACAATGTAAGCCAATGGGGACGGATCCGTTTTCACTGACACAATATGGTGCAATTCAAAACGGATCCGTCCCCCATTGACTTTCAATGTAAGTCAAGACAGATACGTTTTAACTTAGACTTTTTTTTTAATGAATAATGCAAACGGATCCGTTCTGAACGGATACAAGCGTTTGCATTATCGGTGCGGATCCGTCTGTGCAGATACAAGACGGATCTGCACCAAAAGCAGGTGTGAAAGTAGCCTAACCCTGCTTGTCTACTACTCTTTGCACCAGGGTCATTCTGGTAGGTCTGCTTTTTGCAAGCTTGCACCAGTTTTCCGCAATCTTACTCCGCAGACGTAACCTAGTTCCCTAGCAGCCAAGTCCATCCAGCCCTGGAGCAGGCTCTGGTGAAGATCCTAGAGATAGCCATAGCTTCCTACCAACCGGAGTGGTTAAGGAAGGCTGGCAGCAGTTTCTGAGTTTGCTGGTTGTGGTACCGGATATTTTTTTCGGTTTGGGAAAGATTTTTATGCTTCCTTCCAATGAAGTCTAATTTCATTTTTAAAACATAAGGTAATATATGCGGCTATACAAATCTAACCTTAGGCATAGTGCATATGGCAGAGCTCTAGAAAGTCCATACTCTGACACATAGTGCCTCCCAATGGCACTACTTCACGGCAATATCCCCCCAGGAATACCTTCGTAATAGATCATCCAAATATTTCTTTATGCCTTCATATGAAATTGAGGCCAAAGTGCTCTATTGGTGCTATATTATGGCCCAATACATCTTGTAAGTTGTACGTAAAAAGTCGTAAAATGGTCATGAGCATGAGCCCTTAATCCGATCTTTACAAAAATAACTTTAGGCTGAGAACCTCTATAGTGCAACAAGCATTTGAAAGGGAAGTAAAACCATTCACAGGCCACACGAAACCTACCACTGTTTGGGGAACTACAAGTCTCAATGTAAGCACAAAGTCATTTGTGGTTTGACGACTACTAAAAAGCCAGACATCATTAGTGCCGTTAGCATCAATGATCAGCGTGGAAAATTATCTAAATTCCTCATATGTAATTCACTTAACAACTCGTGTGACCTTTCTGACCATTTTATCAAACAATTTATTGCTCATTTACAGACAGGACAAAGAAATTAAAGAGGCACAGTGTGAGTGGCGACATTATTTGGCAGGCACATACTGTAGTTCATTGACAAGGCAATTTTGAAATTGAACGAGGGGGTTTGACTGGGCAATAAAAACCGCTACGGTGCCAGCAAGAAGCATTTAGAGGGAAGCCTCTAATTATACTATTTATAAATCAACAGCAAGTTCAACTATGTCTGCTTCTTAAAAGTAATGTCCCTGACACTTGCACAGAGTTGCAATTATTACGAGAATGAAACCCATCTGATCCCAAGGGCCCTTTTCACAAGCCATGGAGTCGGGAAAGAGGGTAATAACTGAAAAAAAACAATAATGAAGACAATCGCCTGTCAACCCCAACACGTAGTTGTCAATAGTTCAAATTTGCAGGTACTGTGCTTAATTTTTTTAGAGAAAATACCTGCAAATTCAGGCTGTCCAGGTTCAAAAACGTGTGTGGCTTATGTAAGCACACCCACAAATCGGTGGTGCCAGGTGGGTTTGGTGGCATTTTCTTGGGTAGAGTTTACATTCCCTGAATTTACGAAGTACGATCTTGGTAAGTATGCCATTAGGCTGGCCAGTGGCATTCTAAATGCTTGCTTACCTGAGATTTATCAGCCCTCGATTCTCAAGGGGAACACCCAAGGTTCTTAACTTCATAAGGGGAGAAGGGAGTAGATGCCTTTGTTATTGGTCATATACAAAAGTTGAAGTCCAACGGTTATCCAATGGAAGACAGAAGAAAGTCACCATAGAGAGTAAAGGAGTTTTCCATGAATGAAATATGGATAATATCCTCAGGATAGGTCATCAATATTTAATCGGTGGGGAGGTTGACTCTTGGGACAACTGCCATTCAGCTGTTTGAAGAGACCGTAATGTTCATACCGGCGCTGCAGCTTCTTCACACTGAACCAAGCACTGCGCCAGTGTTTAGAGGTTGTGCTTGGAATCGCTGCCCAGGCCTCTTCACTTGACTAAGAATGAGTATTGGTGGCCATGTCACCAATAGACGTGACATCACAGGCCGAGAAAGACTACAGTGGTCACCAGAGCGCTGTGGCCCCTTCAAATACTTGTTCGGCAGGGGTGCCAGGAGTCGGATTCCCACCGATATTAATGACCTATCTTGAGGATAGTCCAAAGGAAGGAGGGTTGGATAGCACTCCTTGTAGTCAATGGTGGGTGCACGTCACCAGGGAAAGTGGTAAGCAATCCCGTAATCTGTAGATAATCCAAAAATTAAAAAAAAGAGATGATGGAGACAGCACATCCTTTTCTTCGTATTTTATTCCAGGTGCAACATTTCGGTTATGGAGCCTTTTTCAAGCATGGAAATGTTGCGCCTGGAATAAAATACCAAGAAAAAGACTTGCTGTCTCCATCATCTCTTTTTTATTTTTGTGGACTATGCTGAGGATAGGTCACCAATATTTAAATCCAGGAATGGTGGATCTCTTTGAAATTGTTGAGGTCCATCAACAAAAATCTATTACTATGAGCACCCTGAAAGTCATGTGAGAGAAGACGACTGACTGGGTTGCTTACTAGGTACCAGCATGGTGGCTGAGTGGATAGCACTTGCAAAATCTTCATGGAGTTTGGATGTTATCCTTGTGTTTGTGCTGCAGAACTGGTGGGCTTTACGTGATTCAATCAAGTACAAAGCAAATGCATTTAGATGCATTTTTTCTTAGTTTCAATAGCTTGTCTTTCCTTCAATGTGTTAGTTCTTTGTAGGCAATGCCCGTTTACATGTGGGAATTTCACTTTCACATTATACAGGGACTACTGACTTTAAATCAATATGAAAATGTTTCCAAGAAAATAAAATTGTGTAAAAGGCCCTTAGAGCAAACCTATCAGGTGATTACTAGACATGATAGAAGCTGAGCACTGTGATATATAAGTTTATATGATTTGGAGCAGGATTTTTAAGTAAGAGACAAAGTAAATCCTGACAGGACTTCTAGGACAGACAATGAGAGTCCTGAGCACACCACCAACACACAGTGATTGACAGCTCTCCCTGTATCAGAACACAGGATTCAGATCCTAAAGAGCATATTGGTGATGGCAGAACAGTCCAATGATGTCCTTTCTTCGTAAAACATGCCATCAGGATTTGGAAACTACTAGAGTGGCCACATTCGCCTTAAGATGTGGTCGGCAGAGCCAAGCATTACCCTATGATAAGTGGCTCCAGCTACTTTTAGCCTCATTTATTTCTCAAAAAACAACAGAATCAAATTGATAAGTATACAAATAAGTGTTCTCCCCAATATCAATTGTCTGGGAAGCTTCATTTAGCAGTCCTCCTAGACGAGACACCAGTGTTCTCCAACTCATGGTCTTTCATCTTTTGCAAAACTACAATTTAGGGGCTCAGAGAATACTGAGAGTTGTAATTTCACAACAGTGGCAGGTTGGAAGAGCTCTATAAATACTGGCAAGTTTTGACAAAATTGTCAAGATCTACCAACAAACATTAGGGTGGTGTCTTAAAAGCTTCAAGGCAGGAAGATATGCTTCAAGAAGGCTGGCCCTAGAGTGTGCCCATCTGACATATAACCTAGTCTTTGTCCAAATGGGGCGCATTAGCTAACTTTGTTAATATGAGACACAAAGTTGGTCATACATGTATTCCCTTCAGCCAATAGCCATTTCTCTCGACTCCACCACAAACGTGTACACTCACCTTCACGAAGTGTGCGTGCTTAGTTCATTGGGGAGAGCGAAATAAGTTGCCATCAGATACCTATCAGAGGATTATCTCCTAGTGGAACAAAGCATTGGCTGAGAAAATAAAATACACCCGATCCTTCTTTCTATCGACATCTGCAATCAGGGACCCTTGGGAAAACCACACATGTGAGATAATCCAACCAAAATTGTTGGGTTTGGCCAACAGAATCTTCCTTAAAATTGGCTAGTTCTTCCGAGATCAATTACTTTCAAAGCATGTCATACAAACTCACCTATCCGTGCATATGTTCTTCATAGGGAGAGGGGAATATGCTGCTGCCAGACACCTACAAGATTGGGCACTCTAGAAGCCAATATGCCTGCTCCTTCTTTTTTGCAACATCTAGCGGTAGGGTAAAGTTGGGACACCTCCATTAAGAATGGATTGTCTACTTTCTCTGTTGAAATCATCGAGTTCAGCCGATGTTCCTCTAATGTGTATGGCCACCTTAAGTGTGAGAGACTCTTTTAATAACCGTGGTGGAAACTCCCGTCTCGACCTGACTACTGTGGTCTTGTGTGTGTGGGCATTTTCCAACCACAACCCAAATGGTGTTACCCAAGAACGTTGTTCTAGTGTAAAAGAGCCATTCGATTCCATCCCTCCTATGTACAACCGACCTGTAAAATAATCCTGCAAATTTAATGAACTTGGCTCTGGCCACTGGGTAAACGCGCCCAATGCATGAGGTCAGAAAGCAAAAAGTGATCTTTTCCTACAAATAGTTCCCGTAAGAAAGCGAACAGAAGGGTATAAATAGAACGATTAAAAAAAAAAAAAAAACCTCCATAGCAAGCTGGCAACAGCAATAATGCTACACGTTTGCAAGGAATTTACAGCAATGTCAAATAAATGCAATCAATGCTAAAAGGAGAAAAAAGTGTTCATTTATCAAGCTGCTTCAACATATTATATAACAAGACACAGAATATCAGCAAGGAACTATTTTAAATGGTCGTTTTGTATTGAATTTCATTTTTTTTCCTCTTCTTTTCTGCAAAGCCATATGGCGAATTAGGTTATGAAACAAGATATTGAGGCTCATATGTTGTAAGCAGCTTTCTGCCGTAGGATCGTCAGAACGGGCAGGGTGTCTACCTGCACACAAGTGCTCTTATTCACTAAGGCGTGCTAAGCTCAGGGGTCCCGGCTCCCTCTCACATGAATCACGGCTAAGGCGTGCTACAGATTAGCACCTTGAATGGACAGGGGCCACGTTATTTCGTGCTAGAAGCCTTCTTAGTAAATAGGCCAATATTAGTGGGCATGCACCTTGTTATAGGAATATATTAAAGATGGCCTGTCCCCTCTCCTGACATGTCTGTTTTAGTACCTACTTGCAATCCCCATGTAATAACAGTTCTGGAGCATCTCTTCTTATGACTCTATGTGGATATTCCTTTATTACTCCTGTTAGTAGTTATGAATGAACTGCTAGAAGTTTGTAATGGGTTTTATCAGTAATGGGTATGTCCCTGACTAGCCCATCAGGAGTGGGGGGGAAATGGCAGAGAGTCTTATAAAGCGAATACTAATGATTGATTCCATTATGGAAGAACTCACTAGTATACAGGAGGTGCTGGGAGCAGTGAGTGACGCTCTGCTTGTATTCATCCCTCCCAGGTCACCTCCGGGCCGCGCTGTCCTGACAGAGTACAATGTCAAGACTTAGTGCGCACACTATGACCAAATGCTGTGCGACATCAGGTCACAGTGTGGCGCAGACCAGGGAGCGTGACTGCAGAAGAGAACACCGGACCTGAAGAGAAGCAGGAAAGGCAAGTTATTTTATTTATTTTAACTCTGATGGGTGTCTGATCTGAGGATCTGATATGGGGGTCTGATCTGAGGATCTGATATGGGAGTCTGATCTGAGGATCTGACATGGGGGTCTAATCTGAGGATCTGACATGGGGGTCTGATCTGAGGATCTGACATGGGGGTCTGATCTGAGGATCTGACATGGGGGTCTGATCTGAGGATCTGATATGGGGTCTGATCTGAGGATCTGATATGGGGGTCTGATCTGAGGATCTGATATGGGGGTCTGATCTGAGGATCTGACATGGGGGTCTGATCTGAGGATCTGATATGGGGGTCTGATCTGAGGATCTGATATGGGGGTCTGATCTGAGGATCTGATATGGGGGTCTGATCTGAGGATCTGATATGGGGGTCTGATCTGAGGATCTGATATGGGGGTCTGATCTGATATGGGAGTCTGATCTGAGGATCTGACATGGGGGTCTAATCTGAGGATCTGACATGGGGGTCTGATCTGAGGATCTGATATGGGGGTCTGATCTGAGGATCTGATATGGGGGTCTGATCTGAGGATCTGACATGGGGGTCTGATCTGAGGATCTGATATGGGGGTCTGATCTAGGATCTGATATGGGGGTCTGATCTGAGGATCTGATATGGGGTCTGATCTGAGGATCTGATATGGGGGTCTGATCTGAGGATCTGACATGGGGGTCTGATCTGAGGATCTGATATGGAGGTCTGATCTGAGGATCTGATATGAAGGTCTGATCTGAGAATCTGACATGGGGGTCTGATCTGAGGATCTGATATGGGGGTCTAATCTGAGGATCTGATATGGGGGTCTGATCTGAGGATCTGATATGGGGGTCTGATCTAGGATCTGATATGGGGGTCTGATCTGAGGATCTGATATGGGGGTCTGATATGGGGGTCTGATCTGAGGATCTGATATGGGGGTCTGATCTGAGGATCTGACATGGGGGTCTGATCTGAGGATCTGATATGGGGGTCTGATCTGAGGATCTGATATGGGGGTCTGATCTGAGGATCTGACATGGGGGTCTGATCTGAGGATCTGACATGGCGGTCTGATCTGAGGATCTGATATGGGGGTCTGATCTGAGGATCTGATATGGGGGTCTGATCTGAGGATCTGATATGGGGGTCTGATCTGAGGATCTGATATGGGGTCTGATCTGAGGATCTGATATGGGGGTCTGATCTGAGGATCTGACATGGGGGTCTGATCTGAGGATCTGATATGGGGGTCTGATATGGGGGTCTGATATGGGGGTCTGATCTGAGGATCTGATATGGGGGTCTGATCTGAGGATCTGACATGGGGGTCTGATCTGAGGATCTGACATGGGGGTCTGATCTGAGGATCTGACATGGGGGTCTGATCTGAGGATCTGATATGGGGGTCTGATCTGAGGATCTGACATGGGGGTCTGATCTGAGGATCTGACATGGGGGTCTGATCTGAGGATCTGATATGGGGGTCTGATCTGAGGATCTGATATGGGGGTCTGATCTGAGGATCTGATATGGGGATCTGATCTGAGGATCTGATATGGGGGTCTGATCTGAGGATCTGATATGGGGATCTGATCTGAGGATCTGATATGGGGGTCTGGTCTGAGGATCTGATATGGGGGTCTGATCTGAGGATCTGATATGGGGGTCTGATCTGAGGATCTGATATGGAGGTCTGATCTGAGGATCTGATATGGGGGTCTGATCTGAGGATCTGACATGGAGGTCTGATCTGAGAATCTGACATGGGGGTCTGATCTGAGGATCTGACATGGGGGTCTAATCTGAGGATCTGATATGGGGGTCTGATCTGAGGATCTGATATGGGGGTCTGATCTGAGGATCTGATATGGGGTCTGATCTGAGGATCTGATATTGGGTCTGATCTGAGGATCTGATATGGAGGTCTGATCTGAGGATCTGATATGGGGGTCGGATCTGAGGATCTGATATGGGGGTCAGATCTGAGGATCTGATATGGGGGTCTGATCTGAGGATCTGCTATGGGGGTTTGATCTGAGGATCTGCTATGGGGGTTTGATCTGAGGATCTAATATGGGGGTCTGATCTGAGGATCTAATATGGGGTCTGATCTGAGGATCTAATATGGGGGTCTGATCTGAGGATCTAATATGGGGGTCTGATCTGAGGATCTAATATGGGGGTCTGATCTGAGGATCTAATATGGGGGTCTGATCTGAGGATCTAATATGGGGGTCTGATCTGAGGATCTAATATGGGGGTCTGATCTGAGGATCTAATATGGGGGTCTGATCTGAGGATCTAATATGGGGGTCTGATCTGAGGATCTAATATGGGGGTCTGATCTGAGGATCTGATATTGGGGTCTAATAATTATTATTTTTTTCTTATTGTCCTCGGCGTGTCTTATAAAGCAAAGAAATACTGTAGTTACTAAAACAGACATGTCAGCAGAGGTGACGGGTCCACTTTAACTACAGCATGGCATATACATCCATTTCTTCATAGTCCAATGGGTCAACCAACTCGATGAGATACAAGGATGTAGCTTTGTGGGTGGTTAAGGAAGTTTATGAGAATAGAAAAAAGACCAGCCACAAACACCGCTACTCTTTGCAATGGGTCGTGTCTGGTACTGCAACTCGGTCCTACTCATTTGAATGTGGCCTTGCTGGAATACCAGAAGTAGACCAATTATATGTACATCTGACTCTATATCTTATATCTGTGCCTAGTGTGATCGTAGAAGACCGTAGCTGCCTAGATCACGCAAAATATCTCGTACATGGATACCAGAGTAGCATAAGCTGTATTTGATCCCTGAAGCTGGCCAAACTCATTGAGAAGTCTCGAAGACGCATCCCCTGGTTCCCCAACCTCTGGCATAATCGTAAAAACATGTTGGAAAATGTCCTGATGAGATCCTGAGTGCTACTAATTGTCCTGAGTTACGGTTTTATTTTTTGCTGTTTATATAGTGCCAACATATTTCACAGTGATGTACACCATCTGTAATCACATCACATAATGGAGCTCGTTTCACATAGATATCACCGGGGCAAATATCAAAGTAAGGCAAGTTGACACATAGATGATGTTGACCTAAGTATTAGGCCTCTTTCACACAAGTGAGATTTCCGCGCGGATGCAATGCGTGAGGTGAACGCATTGCACCCGCACTGAATCCGGACCCATTTATTTCTATGGAGCTGTGCACATGAGCGGTGATTTTCACGCATTTTCACTTGTGCGTTGCGTTAAAATCGCAAGCAAGTGCGGATGCGGTGTGATTTTCACGCACGGTTGCGAGGAGACGATCGGGGTGGAGACCCGATCATTACTATTTTCCCTTACAGTATAACATGGTTATAAGGGAAAATAATAGCATTCTGAATACAGAATGCATAGTACAATAGGGCTGGAGGGGTTAAAAATAATAATAATTTAACTCACCTTAATCCACTTGTTCGAGCAGCCCGGCTTCTCTTCTGTCTTCATCTTTGCTTTGCAGTTAGAATAGGACCTCTGATGAGGTCACTGTGCTAATCACATGGTCCATCACCATGGTGATGGATCATGTGATGGGCCATGTGGTGAGTGCAGTGACATCATCAAAGGTCCTATTCCTACTGCAAAGCAAAGATGAAGACAGAAGAGAAGCCGGGCTGCTTGAACAAGTGGATTAAGGCTACTTTCACACTAGCGTTCGGGCGGATCCGTTCTGAACGGATCCGCTCATAATAATGCAGACGGAGGCTCCGTTCAGAACGGATCCGTCTGCATTATATTAGCTAAAAAAAGCTAAGTGTGAAAATAGCCTCGGACGGATCCGTCCAGACTTTCAATGTAAAGTCAATGGGGGACGGATCCGCCTGAAGATTGAGCCACAGGGTGACATCTTCAAACGGATCCGTCCCCATTGACTTACATTGTAAGTCTGGGCGGATCCGCACGCCTCCGCACGGCCAGGCGGACACCCGAACGCTGCAAGCAGCGTTCAGCTGTCCGCCTGTCCGTGCGGAGGCGAGCGGAGCGGAGGCTGAACGCCGCCAGACTGATGCAGTCTGAGCGGATCCGCTCCATTCAGACTGCATCAGGGCTGGACGGCTGCGTTCGGGTCCGCTCGTGAGCCCCTTCAAACGGAGCTCACGAACGGACCAGCGAACGCTAGTGTGAAAGCAGCCTAAGGTGAGTAAAATTATTTATTTATTTTTTTAACCCCTCCGGCCCTATTGTACTATGCATTCTGTATTAAGAATGGTATTATTTTCCCTTATAACCATGTAATAAGGGAAAATAATACAATCTACACAACACCGATCCCAAACCCGAACTTCTGTGACCCTGAGAAAAGTTCATCAATATCTAAGTCCAGGAAAACTGCTTTAAAGGGGTTGTCATACATCAGCAAAAAGCATTTATCATGTAGAGAAAGTTAATACAAGGCACTTACTAATGTATTGTGATTGTCCATATTGCCTCCTTTGCTGGATGGATTCATTTTTCCATCACATTATACACTGCTTGTTTCCATGGTTACGGCCACTGCTGCAATCCATAAGTGGTGGTCGTGCTTGCACACTATAGGGAAAAGCACCAGCCTTTGGGCGCTCCCTCAGTCCGGCCACCAAGTAGGCCGGCGCTTTTTCCTATAGTGTGCGAGCACGACCACCACTTATGGATTGCAGGGTGCTCATAACCATGGAAACAAGCAGTGTGTAAGGTGATGGAAAAATGACTCCAGCCAGCAAAGGAGGCAATATGGACAATCACAATACATTAGTAAGTGCCTTGTATTAACTTTCTCTACATGATAAATGCCATTTGCTGAAGTGGGACGTCCCCTTTAATTTAGAGCACAATGGTTCAGCTTATAAATCTTTTCATAAATTAAAAATATATATTTTATTAATTAATAATCTATCATTGTCTTTTTGGGTCATCGTCACAAGCTCCATATGGCTTTCATTGTGGTTATTTCTGGCAAAAAGAAAAGAAAAAAAAGACTACGTCAGGCATTTTGTAGTAAAATTCAATTCCCTCCAGCTTTATTACTGCACCATTAAAGGGAACTTGACTGAGGGACAAGTTCTTGGGTAATGTGAATACGCTGCGAGATGCGAAACACACAGGCACTTGAGATTAAAGGTATCTAAACAGCTGTTTTCATTATTTGGTGTAAATACGCCGGAAGCGCGACGATCTGATTAGTGAGTAAAGTGCTCTTGTGTGTCATATGCCACCGGCTTCTCCTGAGCACGCCATCAAGAGCCCTGGAAATGAGTTTACATTGTTGACTGGCGAGACGCACAAATGTCAGGGAGTGACAGGGTATCAGAGCTCCGACAAGTGATCTGCTGGAAGACGCCACCGTCGCCGAGGAGCCATTATTGAAATTTAGACCGAGAGTGACACCGAAGATGTTAAGGAAATCAACACAAAGCAATAGATTGACTGCACGTAGCTTCATACGCGGATACCAGTTTTGAAAGGGATGATTTTATTTTTTGTTGCCTTGGATACTGTGTCATACGGTGTATTTTTGTACAATTTTTGTTTTTTAGGGAATATAAATTGGGTGTATTCTCTGTAGAATTTAGTAAGAGCTAAAACTGGTGAACTGAAGGAGTTAAAGGGGTTATCTGGGCAAAGATAATGATGAGCTATCCTCAAGACACGTCATCATTATCACATCGGCGGGGGTCCGAGTCCCAGCTATTTGAAGAGGTCATGTGACATCCCGTTTCTCGGACACATGGCCCAGTTGCAGCTCAGTCCCATTCAAGTGAATGGACCTGGGCCGCAATAACCGCTATGCAATGTACGGAGAGGTGCCGTGCTGACCGGTGGGGGTTCCGGGACTCTGACCTCCTTCGATCAGATAAGGATAGACCATCAACATTGAGCTGCCTGAAACCCCTTCCAGTTACAAGATGTTTCAGTAAAGATGCATCCATTGTAATGATGCTGCCATTATAGAATTACTGGAAGAACAGGAAAAAAGTTCAAATACATATATTCTGTATGCGTGTAAAGTAAAAGGATCCACCTTGTTAGTATTATTTCAGAGTTTGTGCCGTGAGGACAACCCCTCATCAGATGCCTTTAATTCATAAAGAAACAAGAGCGGGAACCCCCACTAGGGACCCCCCTCCATGAGCCAAAATGGAGAGCGATTCTGTAAGCATGTAATACTACATTCCACATTGCCTCACCGCGCTGGGGTCCAACCAAGGGCAACATCTGCATGGAGCGAAGGGTTCCCTCCTACACATCAAAAACGTGCTGCGTATCTGGAAATTTAGAATGTGAAAACCAACAGATAGAGGCGGCTCACGTCACTTAAAAATTCTTGAAAATTGAAGGACTGGGTGCACTGTCTATAGCAGCAGGGTATGTTCAGGGCGGCTCTCAAGGCACATAATTGTTAACAGAAAATGGTAATTATAGGGGTTATGCCATGATTGATGTAAGAAATGAAAAGAAGACATCATATAGTACATGGCAATACCTTTTTAAGGTTACTTTCACGCATGCGGCATGAATTCCGGCAGAGAACAGTCTGCTGGAATTTTACGGATTTGGCATTGCCGGGTGCAACCGGAATGCCCGCGGGCCCCATTAAGTATAATGGAGTCTGGTGGAGATCCGGCTGCATTCTGGCAAAAACCGCACCATGCAGCGGCCAATTCCCAGCATTGTCTGCCGGATCATAGTGCCGCCAGCGTGAAAGTAGCCCAACAAAGCTAGACGCAGCTCTGTACCATACATGGGTTTAGACATCTCCACATTCACTGCTACAATTGCTCTGCTACATTATCTTCAGCCTGGGAGGTCGAGAGGATGTGTCCTTTCTGCTGCAGCTCTTACCCTGTAACTGACACAGCTTCTAACGGAACACATGGCTGGTGGAGGTTGAAGATTTAAACTGAGTACATTCGACCAGCTCAGTGAGATGGACAAAAAAATAAGGAAAAGAAAAAAAAGCAGGTGGTGCTATACAGAAACATTTTATTAAATAGCTAACTGGCCATTAAATAATTTTAATTCCATGCAATTGCATATTTTTGGACTATAAGACGCACTTTTTCCCCCAAGTAAGGGAAAAGTGGCATTGAGGTCTAATGGGGGTCTGATGAAAAATAATTTTTCTTATGTTTCTCCTCCAAATCCTATGCCTATGCAGCTTTGTGATTATGAATACAGTATGGCTGATGTCTTAGCTCATAGCAAATAAACTATGCAAAAACAGCTAGTTCTGCACACTCAGCTATTTTCGGAAGGCCCCTAGCAATGAATAGAGAGTAGACGGTGTGCTCTCCTTCACTCTGGGGACTGGTCCCACACCTATTTGACACTGATGGCATATCCTGCCATCAAAGTCCAAGATGGGCGAAACCCCTTTACTCAATGTGGTGAAGATGTCAGTAACTCAGCCCAAGGTAATTTTCTACTTACAGAGACCTTTTCTATGGATTTCCATATTATGCCATCCGATTCATATCTAACAGGCATCAGCCATACTGTATCATTAATAACTGTATGTAGAACATCTACTGCGCTTTGTTATCTGGTATGACAAGTCTGCTAGGGCCCAGCAGCAATTGGTTTATTTATATAAATCCTTCCCGTCATTAAAGGGGTTTTCAAAGAGTTTTTACTGATGACCTATCCATAGTATAGGTCATCAGTATCTGATCGGTGAGAGTCCGACACCCAGGATCCCCGACAATCAGCTGTTTGAGAAGACACCAGTGCTCCTGCGAGTGTCCTCTCTCAGCTTTCCCTAAGCCCAGCGACGTCACGTTAATGGGTCACGTGGCCTAGGCACAGCTCAGCCCTACTGAAGTGATTGGGGGTGATCTGCAATACCACGCACAGCGCTATACAGTGTACGGCCACCGCGCTACTACGAGCACCAGGGCCTCCTCAAACAGCTGATCAGTGGGAGTCCCGGGTGTCGAACCTCCACGGATCAGATACTGATGACCTATCCAAAGGACGGTAAAAACTCTCGGAATGTAATTAAATGTATTTGTTTTTATTGGTTTTTCATGTATTAATTTTACATATCATTTCCTTTTAACAGTCATGTGTCTTGAGAGCCAACTTGAACATACATTGATTGATTTAGAATGTGAGCCCCAATGGGACAGGATATGAGATAGAGAAGATATAGATTCCATAAAAAAATGAGAATTGTTTTATTCACCCATGTGACATTTCAGTCCTGCTCAGTGGGGCCCATCGCACGCTCTCTTTTTGGAATATACATTGTCCTTGAGTCCTAGAGCGAGAGCACCCACCAACCTGGAATGGTGCTGCTTTCTTCTGAGATAGACATGAGATAGATCGATAGATGATAGATAAAACATGAGATAAATAGATAGACTAGATAGGTAGAGAGATAGATATGAGATAGATATGAGATAGACAGATAGATGGACATGAGATATAGATGGACAGATAGAAGATAGACAGATAGATGGACATGAGATATAGATGGACAGATAGAAGATAGACAGATAGATGGACATGAGATATAGATGGACAGATAGAAGATAGACAGATAGATGGACATGAGATATAGACAGACAGACAGACAGATAGACAGACATGATAGATCTGATGTGTCGTCTGTCTCTAAATATCAGTAATTATCTTGGCATATAGTATACATTTTTCACAGTAAGTATTTTAAGTATTTTTACATACATGAAAAAAATGCTATATGAGATATGGGAATAACCTTGTTCTAAGAGCTCACAATCTATAGATAATTAAACATAATAGATGATAGATAGATAGATAATCTTGCTGTCCAATTTTGGTTTGAGAAGGAAGAACCTTGTTCTAAAGGCTTGCAATCTATAGATGTTCAAACTGATACTGGCGTCATTGAGGGCCCTTGTAGGCCAAGCACATCTGTTGAGTATCAGGTTCTGGTAGCAGATGTTCAGGGCTCTTCTTATAGATCAGTCTGAAGAGTGGAGTTTGTTCCTCATTAGGAAGAGCGATTCTTAGGCCGGTAACTAGCATCACAACCTACAAGCCGACTAATTGTAGACTCCGCAGTGGATTTCTCATGACGACCTGTATCAGCCTGATTTATAGATATGCAAATGGTTACTTTTACTAAGGTACATGAAACACTTTGCATCATAGTACCCCATAAAACACAGGCCCCGGCTCCCCCCCCCCTCCTCCGCTTCATTCTGGCCTGACCCCAGCCATACATATATACCCAAGTTTGAGTCACCTAAGCAATTCCATATGATTGATATCTGTGTTTTACTGCGCGTTTCCTGCTACATGCCCCAGAACAGGCACTTCTAAAACCCCAGAAATGACTGTCAAAATTTCTTTCAAAACATTCCTGCAATTTACAAAGTGTTGAAAAGCGTGAACTGGGCACCTTTGGCTTCGGAAGAGGACCTCCTGCACAAAACTGTGGCATTCCTAGATTAGCACCTTCTCATATAGCTGCTACAGATCCTGATTTACTGCAAAAATACATGGCACAAAGCGTCGGCCGAAATACACCATCCAAGGCTGCCCAAAATTACAGGGGAATCGGGTCTCATTTTAATACGGTGAAGAAGGAGGCACCGGGGGGGGGGGGGGGGGCAATCCGCTTGGATTGTTCTGTACCGAATCCTTCATGGAGCAGAATTAAGCCCATAAGAAATCTCAAGACGTGCGTGAAACGGTTAAATTCTTATCCGGGGAGTGTCTCTGGGATCACAGCCACAAAGGTTTGCCCATTGTGACTTCTCACATCACACGCTAAGAAAATATGAGCTCAGATATTGGGAAAGGTAAGAAGCCCAGTAGAGCCCCTCGGTGACAAATGAGTTTGCATCGCATGTCACCAGGACTTCCTCTCAGCCAGCTCTATTACTATTACATTTCAATGCATCAATGTCCAGCCCGCCAACTGATAAATGGCACCGACAGCGAGGATAAGGATTATAGAAGAAAAAAACTAAATTATAAAATACATACCTGAATCAATAAAAATTAAAAAAAATACATTATGTGCTTATTCTTTACTCATTGCTAAATGTTGCAAACAACTCGTTATTTCAAATGGTAAACAAAAAATTGTTTTTAAATATTTGTATATTCAAAATATACTACATTATAAATATTGTAATACAAACTGATAATTGACAAGTTTGTTTTTCAAAAAAAATTCTATAAAGTTTTTTTTAATGTAAGAATAAAAAAAAAACTTTGCCATTCTATGCTGAGATACAGAATATACTTTAAGACAGAATGTGATAGCGTCTTGAAAGAACAATTCCACACAAAAATATTCCATGTAGGGCTCATGCACATGATTGTATTTTGTGTCCGATCCACATTTTTTGAGGATTGCACAGGGTCCCGTTCATTTCTATCCATGCGCTGTTGGCATCCAGGCATCCGTTCCACAAATGACAGAACTCGTCCTGTTTTTGTCCGTATTGAGGAGAAGACTTAGTCATTTCTAGTGATGGGAGCGAGAAGAATGCGGAGCGCACGCGTAAAGGCATCTGGTTTGCAGACCACAATACGGACATGGTTGTGTGCCCTTCAATTGAGACATCTAACAATTTCATTCCGCTGTCAGAGCCGCGGCCTTCTCGCGAGCATAGAAAAAAAACGAAGTGTAGCAGCACAACGGAAAAAATAGTAATAAATTACCGTTCCTAAATGTGGTGGTGCCAGCCGTGTTTGGAGTCAGTCCTGTACTCCCCCAAACATGAAGAAACTGGTAAAGAAACCGCAGCACTCTCTTGTCTTCAGTATCCAAAGGTTTATTCACCCAAGCAACGCGACGTTTCGACCTGTGTGGTCTTTCTCAAGCCTTGTGATGAACCAGACGGACCATGTGATGAACGTAGAGACGTCATCAAAGGTCCTATTCCTCACAAAAGAAGACAGAAGAGATGCCGGCTGCGCGAACAAGTGGATTAAGGCGAGTTAAAAAATATATATATTATTTTTTTAACCCCTCCAGCTCTATTGTACTATGCATTCTGTATTCAGAATGCTATTATTTTACCTTATAACCATATTATAAGGGAAAATAATAATGATCGGGTCCCCATCCCGATAGTCTCCTAGCAACCGTGCGTGAAAATCGCACCGCATCTGCACTTGCTTGCGATTTTCACCCAACCCCATTCATTTCTATGGGGCCTGCGTTACGTGAAAAACGCACAAAGAGGAGCATGCTGTGAATTTCACGCAATGCACAAGTGATGCGTGAAAACCAACGCTCACGTGCACAGCCCCATAGAAATGAATGGGTCCGGATTCAGTGCGTTCATCTCAAGCATTGCACCCGCGAGGAAATCTCGCCCGTGTCTCCAATGTAGCTCCCTGTCTTTAGAGCGCGGGAAGAAACCGGAGAACCCGGAGGAAACCCGCGCAGACACGGGGACAACATACAAACTCCATGCAGATGTCCTTGGTTGGTTTCAAACCTACCTAACCACTAGGCCACCATGCTGCCCGTAAAATAAAATGAGATAACAAATCAAGTCATAACATTTAAAAAAAAAAAAAAAAGTTAAAAACAAAACAAAACAGGCAAGTCAATTACAGCACTAGCAGGTAGACTAATTGGCCCTGAGGTTTATTTCAGAACTCCCCGTTTGTGCCAAAGTAAACCTTACGGTGGTTTAGCGATACGGATGGGTCCAAGTTTCACATTTCATCAAATGCTGGTAATCTGTTTTATCAATACAAACTGCATTTTAATGAAAAAATTCTTTTCTTCAGTACACTTCTCTCTTAATGCTCTGGAGTTTAATAATTCGTTCATGCTGCAGAGCAAGAATGTTTTACAAGACATTTATCCTCCAGAGAAATTTCAACACAAACACAAAATACAAGCTGTGTGGGAATGTATTGTGCGCAACGCGAGCAGCGCTCAAAATATTCATCAACTGCCGGGCTGACGTCAAAACAATTAAAGCCTAAAGGAAAAGTTTTCAATAAAGTTTTTTTGTTTTTTTTTAATAAACCGCCATCGTTCACGGTCAATTTAATTAATGGTAAGGGGTGAAGCGACCTACCGTTGGGTCATTAAATAGAAGTATTTCGATGAATTAGCGCAGAATCGGAGTTAAAACGACTGCACGCAACTTGTGTTTATTTTAGGAGCAAATGGCAACGGCCAGAAACGTATAATATATTTTTATGAAGCGCGCTGTGGCGTATACAGAGCAGCAAAGAGTTGTTTCCAAGGTATATAACGTTTCTGTTTATACGTACTTCCCAGTTCTTCCACATTCACTTGGGCGAGGAGCCCAGGCTTAACTCCTCGCCATGTGGACCTTGCAGTAAAAGTTCAGCAGTTACGGTGGGATCCTTACGCTTCTATAGCATTATTATGCTACAGAGACCAGAAGAAAAAAAAAAGTCTCATGATCTATGAGAAGTAGGACGGTGGAATGTTCCCAAGGAAGTGCTCGTTTCATCCCCATTTGTGAGAATTTTAGGGAAAAAAGTGGATTTCCTAACTTCTAGGAATATTTTTCCTGACCTGTAACTAGAAGACAAGGTTCTCACACTCCATTAATGATATGCAAACAGAAAAAAGAGGTTTTTCACCCTTGGGGACCTTTTCTGCAGTTCCCCTTGTGTGGCAGGACCTATGGTGGGAATCATACTTATCCGATTCCCGCCACTGGGTTCCAGCTCCATCTCTCCTAACTGGGCCACACAGGTCTTGGCTCTCCCCGAGTAAATATCCGATTTGATATGGGTAATGTGGCCGCTGCAGCCAAAGACTGGCCACGGTGGTGACATGCCACTCATGTAGGGCTGAAACGATTACTCGATTGAATCGAGTAATTTGACACAAAAAATTTTGCATTGCGGATTCGTTTGCGTCAATGTGACCACGGAGCGCGAGTGAAGCGCTTGCTATTACTCACTGCTCCATGGTCACCCGCCGGCCCGCACCGCGCTGCACTTTCCTCCTGACACATCGTCAGGACATAGAGCACGCAAGCGTGCACTATGACCTGACGCTGTGTGATGACATGAGAGTGCAGCGGCAGAGAAGAAGATGGACAAGCTGTGGAGCGGCGCCCTTCCAGGAGAGGTAAGTATTTTTTTATTTCTCTGGCACTGGGGACATGGCTAGGAGGGGGAGATGGTGGCAGTGGGGGGGGGGGGCTGAAGGCACTGAGGAGGCAGCTGGTGGCACTGAGGGGCAGCTGGTGGCACTGGGGGGAAGCTGGTGGCACTGAGAGGGCAGCTGGTGGCACTGAGAGGGCAGCTGGTGGCACTGAGAGGGCAGCTGGTGGCACTGAGAGGGCAGCTGGTGGCACTGAGAGGGCAGCTGGTGGCACTGAGAGGGCTGCTGGTGGCACTGGGGGGAATCTGGTGGCACTAGGGGGAAGCTGGTGGCACTGAGGAGGAAGCTGAAGGCACTACGGGGGGAGCAGCTGATGGCACTGGAGGGGAATCTGGTGGCATTGAGGGGGCAGCTAGTGGCACTGGGGGGACAGCTGATGGCACGGAGGGGCTGATGAGTTTTTATAAAGAAAAATTTTCTTTTAATTAGTTTTTTATTAGAATGCTTGATTAATCATTGGATTACTCGATAGAATACTCGATTACAAAAATAGTCGATAGCTACAGTCATGAGTTACGTGACCCAGTGACATGATGCATGGGTGACACAGTCTAGCCCTCTGTAGAACAATGTGTTACCACGGTTACACACAGCAAACTCCGTGTAGTTTCATCCTGCAGTCCTACCTATTAGGGCTCATGCACATGGTCGTTGCCCGGCCTCGCCCGTATTGCGGGCCGCAAACAGCGGGTTAGCAATATGCAGTCACCGGCCGTGTGCTCACCGCATCACGGATGCGGATCCATTTACTTGATGGGTCCGCAATTCAGAAGGTCCAGTGTGGAACGGGGGCATGGAGCGGTTTCTCTCTGTGCGTTCGCACTGCAAAAAAATAGAACATGTTCATGGACCCATTCAAGTTGAGTGAGTCTGGATCCGTCTGCGGAATCCGCACGGATGTTGCCCGTGCATTGGGGACCATGAATTGCGGTCCGCAATGTAAAGAATGGCCGAGCAACGGCCATGTGCATGAGCCCTTAGTTTGTTGTCGGGGTAGCTTCTGAGCCACCAGAGTAGTCAAATGACACTTGGTGGTATTCTCCAACTTTTGGAGGTCTCAAGTAGGGAGACCTACTAGATTTGTTGGCTCCCTGTTCCTTAAAGAAGCCTTCTGAGATATTTTAACTGTTGACTTATCCTCTGGAAAGATCACCAGTATCTGATCGGTGGGGGACCAACACCCAGGATGCCCATGATCAGCTGTTTGAGAAGGTATTGGCAGCTCGCAGCTTTGCCTAGGCCATGTAACATCACATTTATCAGTCACATGGCGTAGGCGAAGCTCAGCTCCATTGAAGTGAATGGGGCTGAGCTGCAACACCGAGTATGACCACTATACAATGTATGGCGCTGTGCTTGGTGAGCAGAGAGAAGGCCGCGGGCGCTAATGTCTTCTCAAACAGCTGATCAGTGGGGGTCTTGGGTGTCAGACTAAGGACGGAGGTCAGTTAAAATATCTCAGGAAACCCCTGAAAAACAAAAATTTTGTATTTATTTTTTGCAGGTTGTTGCTGGTGACAGCGTACGCCATGTACGTTAATCCGCTACTGCTTCCAGCCTCGTTTGCAGTGGTGTTTCAGATGGATGACAGACCCCAATGAATGTCAATATTTGCCGTCTATGATCTCCACTGCCGCATTCCACTTGGGGTAAAATATGAATCAAATCGGCGATAAATCTCTAGCAGCCATTCCAGTGTGGATGTATCCTTAAAGAGGCCTTAAAGGGGTTGTCCAAGATTAGAAAATCATGGTTGCTTTCTTCCAAAAACAGCACCTCCCCAGTCCATGGGTTGTGCCTGGTATTGTAGTTCCTTTGGGGCTCAATAGGGCGGAGATGCAATAGTGCACCAAACCTGTGGATGAAGGCGGTGCTGTTTTTTGGATGGAAGACATTTTTTTTTAAATCCTGGGCAACCCCTTTAGTAAGGACCTGAAGAATTGACTAAAAATAAGCACTCACAAAAATGCACGGGGAGAATGCAGGACACATGCAGAATGTATATCGCCCACATTACAGCTCCATTATGCTAATGGACACATAACACAGTGTCCTGTGATGCATCAGCATTTTTATCAGTCTCCATAGACTTCCATGGTTGCGCTGCACCTGTGAAACAGATAAAAGTAGCACTTTTCAAACATATATTTCATGTGTTTTATTCACCCATGGGAGAAGCCCCATAGATTAACACAATACAGACTATATAAATAGCGGCGCAGTACAGATTATATATACGTCTGTGTGCAACTAGCCTTGAACTGCAGATCTACGGTGACAGAACGCTCGCCATTGATTTTCTATTGGGCTGGAGATTTATAGTATGTGCTTGTAACTTGTCAGCAGTCATAATAGCAAGACCTCAGCATAAGAAAAAAATAAAAATCCTTGCGCTGCTTTATCACCTGGCTCGCACATTTTTTATTTTTTTTCATGTACGTCCTCAAGTGACTTAAGCATGTGCAAGACAAGCTGAAGCAGGGGAGCGCTGTGGGTTTTGGGACAGGATATAGGGGCAGGGCATGTGTAGATCAATCACATAATACGTGTCTCATGTGTTCAACACATCCTCGGTGATCCCAGAACCCATCACATCCTTCCAGCCTTCTGTTCTTGGTGCTCCCTATGCAGGACAATATAGAACAAGCGTCTAGATGGCTGTGTTATCGTGAAGATAAATTCAAGCTTTACCGATTATTGATTCAGAGTAGAAATAGAAATATGTTCTTGGACTATTGTCCTGTGAGCTGAGCACAGGGAGAGACATGGCAAGCGCTCATGTGTTAGGGACAGTGTTGCTGAAAATGATTAATGCAAGAACATTGGAGAGAGAGACTGCAGGGAGAGTGCAGGGAGACTGCAGGGAGAGTGCAGGTAGACTGCAGGGAGAGTGCCGGGAGAGTGCCGGGAGAGTGCCGGGAGAGTGCCGGGAGAGTGCCGGGAGAGTGCCGGGAGAGTGCCGGGAGAGTGCAGGGAGAGTGCCGGGAGAGTGCCGGGAGAGTGCCGGGAGAGTGCCGGGAGAGTGCATGGAGACCGCCGGGAGAGTGCCGGGAGAGTGCCGGGAGAGTGCCGGGAGAGTGCCGGGAGAGTGCCGGGAGAGTGCCGGGAGAGTGCCGGGAGAGTGCCGGGAGAGTGCAGGGAGACTGCCGGGAGAGTGCAGGGAGACTGCCGGGAGAGTGCAGGGAGACTGCCGGGAGAGTGCAGGGAGACTGCCGGGAGAGTGCAGGGAGACTGCCGGGAGAGTGCAGGGAGACTGCCGGGAGAGTGCAGGGAGGCTTATTCTGTGTCAGTTTTATTTATTTATTCCTACATCAACCGTAAATGTATATCAATACCAATAAGATGAAAGCCTTTATTATTTCGGTGCCAGTGTGCCAACCTATACTATCCAGTCTGCACCCCTTAGGGGGGCCAGGTCTTAATGATGACCATCTTTTGCTGGCTTTACTTCTTCCAAATGATCCTTCATGTCCTAGAAAAGTCAGCAAGATGCAGAGAGAGGAGTTGCTGGATGTTTCTGATGACATATTCTCATCGACATTAGATGATGTGGAAAAGGAGGAAAAAAGCAGATGGCAGAAGAAGGGCTCCCACCTGTAGGGCAGGGGAGCGCTGGGGTTGGAGAAGTGGGTATGCCAGAGCTGATTACTATTCTGTGTTTACTGTCAAATAATCTGCAGGAGATTGCAGGCAAGAACAGCAATAATGTGCATATTGTGCCCCCACATAACTAGCCAAACTCCGTAACAGCAACAGCCCCTGTTTAAAGGGACCGCACGGCCATTAACAATGAAGAAGGACTATACAGTGCGATCTTCATTATTAAATAAAAGGCAGCTGGGGGCTAACTGGCTGCGTGCTTCTTCACCACAGCATGGCCGCTTAGCTGTACGCTAAGGCAAAGTGGCCTGGGCATACCTGATTTATAGAGATTCGTGACAAATTAATTTTAAACAAATCTAAATTCTTAGCTATCTTCGGGGAAGTTGCTGAATCAAATTTTTCTAAACTTTGCCCATCTCTAGTCATATATGTGCGCAGCATATAACAGAGTAGGAGATGCTGAGTTTGGGACTTCCTATACAAGTAACTTTTATACAAGTTTTACATGAAAATACTAAATCAAATAATAGAAAACGATATCTCCCCGAGCTCAGCATCTCCTCCATTATTCTAAGCTGCTCTCAGATAGCAACATGATGGGTTCACTTAAACTACATCTTTTGAGAGCCCAGGTGTCCTAGATGCCCTGAACTAAAAGTTAAGTGCAACTCCATGTTAGATCATGGGCTGAAACGTCTTTCAGCAGACGTTGTCACCTAGCTTTACCAGTCCTCTAGGTGACACGACCTAGCTCTTTATCGTGCAGCAGGATTTTGTTGGGAATCTGAGATAAGACTGCCATTATGTTATCGTCATGATAGTATTCGTTGGAATATAAAGCATGGAAACCCCAATCCGCTGCTTTTTATTTGAACATGGGTTTTCCATTACCCAGGGCTGGATTTAACCAAGACGAGTGCTGTATTGTGGTTGTATTGTTCTCAGACTTCTAAAAAATGCAAAAGGTGTAATGTAAAATAACAGATCGGTAACAAGAACACTTTTCTGCACCATCAAATATTCACAGTTATTCTGCGCCTCGCTGCCGGCCGTCTGCATCGTCATCATATTCTAGAGCAAATTCGGATGAGGGGATTGATGCTGAGCAATTTTCAGACACTTCTACCGAGCAGCGCGCCGGGTGGAGCAACAAACATCCGAAACGTTTTGTTGCCATATTGACAAAGGCATTCTCCGTGTCGGATTTATTTTTCCTCGACATGAGTCTTGATGCTCCAAGGTTCATTCCCTGCTCAAGAATCATTCTTAAAGGGGTTATCCCAGGAAAATCATACATAATCGAGTACACGTCAAACTCTTTCTAACTAAGCTAGAACCAGCCCCGTACTTCACGTAGATCCAGAGATCTCCCCATTCATTGCTCCAGTTGTTCTGCAAGATTTAGTTCAAACTGTCAGCTAAAGGGGCGTGTCCTCACACATAGGCGTGTCCCTTTCTGCTGCAGCAGGTGACAGTTGAAGGATGGAACTGAGCATGTGCTTCTGTTTCAGTGAGCAGGACAGAGAAATTAGAAAAAGCGCAAACAGCAGGTGGCGCTATACAGCTAGATTTCATTGAATAGCTCAGTGGCCATACTAAATTTTTAATGACATGCAATTACAAAAGTATTCAGATCCAGGTGCTGGTTTGAAATCTGTAGAATATTTTTCATAGGACAACCCCCTTCAGTTCACCTGTAAGGGGTAGTCCCTGGCTGGTGAAGACGTTACTCTTGACTCTTGATTGATAAGGCTGGATATTTCGCCTTACCAATCTTGCACAGACTGAATTAGAAGAGGAGGCTGGTTGCTTTAAAAGGGCGGGATGCTTTAAATCATTGTCTTCCTCTGTTAACCATGGTTACCGCCAAGAAAACAAGTGCAGTCATTATTGTATTGCATCGAAAGGGCTTCACAGGCAACAACATTGCTGCTTGTAAGACTGCACCTAAATCAGCCATTTATTGGATCAAGAACTTCAAGGAAAGAGGTTCAACATCAAGTATAAGGATTGGACTTAAGAGGACAGGGGTAAAGTTATTTTCTCTGGTGAAGCATCTTCAGACTTTTTGGGACATTTTCAAAAATGATTGTCTGGAGAAGAAAAGGTGAGCACCACCAGGAGTCCTGTGTGATGCCAACAATAAAGTGTCCTGAGACCATTCATGTGTGGGGCTGCCTCTCATCTAAGGCAGCGGGCTCACTCACAATTTTACCTAAGAACACTGCCACGTATAAAGAATGGGATCAAAACATCCTCCGAGAGCAACTTCTCCCAACAATCCAGCAGCAATCTGGTGATGAACAATGCTTTTTCCAGCATGATGGACACCATGTCACAAGGCAAAAGTGATAACTAAATAACTCCGTAAACAAAACACAGAAATTTTGGGTCCATGGCCAGAAAACTGTGGCAGTCTCAAAACTTTTGCCACGGCAGGATTAGACTACCCAGAATCTGTTTGCTGTCTGTTACCATGGAGATTGAAGAGCAACGTTGACTGAAATAACCACTCGTTACAACTGAGGTCTGCAGCAAAGCATTTGTGAAGCCACAACACGCACAGCCTTGAGGCGGATGGGCTACAACAGCAGAAGACCCCACCGGGTACCACTCATCTCCACTACAAATAGGAAAAAGAGGCTACAATTTGCACGAGCTCACCAAAATTGGACTGTTGAAGACTGGAAAAATGTTGCCTGGTCTGATGAGTCTCGATTTCTGTTGAGACATTCAAATGGTAGAGTCCGAATTTGGCGTAAACAGAATAAGAACATGTATCCATCATGCCTTGTTACCACTGTGCAGGCTGGTGGTGGTGGTGGTGGTGTAATGGTGTGGGGGATGTTTTCTGGGCACACTTTAGGCCCCTTAGTGCCAAATGGCCATCGTTTAAATGCCACGGGCTACCTGAGCATTGTTTCTGACCATGTCCATCCCTTCATGACCACCATGTACCCATCCTCTGATGGCTACTTCCAGCAGGATAATGCACCATGTCACAAAGCTCGAATCATTTCAAATTGGTTTCTTGAACATGACAATGAGTTCACTGGACTAAAATGTCCCCACAGTCACCAGATCTCAACCCAATAGAGCATCTTTGGGATGTGGTGGAACGGGAGCTTCGTGCCCTGGATGTGCATCCCTCAAATCTCCATCAACTGCAAGATGCTATCCTATCAATAAGGGCCAACATTTCTAAAGAATGCTATCAGCACCTTGTGGGATCAATGCCACGTAGAATTAAGGCAGTTCTGAAGGCAAAAGGGGGTCCAACACCGTATTAGTATAGGTGTTCCTAATAATTCTTTAGGTGAGTGTATATGCTTAAAACAGGTGTAGAAAATGACGACTGAGACGGGCCTCCCCTTCTCCGCCCACGCCACAACCCATTTTTTTTAGACCTGGCATGAGCGGGGCAAAGTCGCAGATTGTGGCGGAAATAACCTTTGCGCCTCTCAATTTCTGGCAAAGCTGAGTAACAATAATGGGCGTACTGGTTGTAACCCATCTTTACAAAAAAAAGAATCCAGAATAAAATGCTCAACAGTTTGGCAGACAAGGACAACTCGAGTATTTTTTTTATTTTTATTTTTTTGAGGGAAAGTGCAGAACTAAGAAAACAACGGGTTAAGGATACAGCAGAAATAGAGGTCAGACTCAGCACAAAATAAATCACCTACGTTCTTTAGCCTTGAGTTTTTTTTTGTATTTTATTTTGCATCTCTGCAAAATTATGCATTTTTAAAAAGACTGCGGGCAGGGAATGATTGTCAGTCATGCAAATAATCACTTACTTACACTATGTGCGTTTGGTTTGGATAAAGCAAATTACCATTTGAAAATAACTCAAAAACACTCTGGGCTAAGAGCTTGCTTTATAAATCTCAGTTTGGCCACAGCAATCCTTAACCTTTTTCTTCTCAGCTAGTTTCAGGGGAGCTGTGCAATCCGTAAATGAAATGAACTCACGGGCTACACGAGTATTTTAAAGAGAAAGGATAGCGGGAATGCAATGAAATACAAAAGCAGCGGGTTATAATAATCAACGGTAATTTCGATCCAAACCTGAAATGGTGTCTTCTATCGAGCAAAACATCCATTTGCAACAAGTGGTGCTCAAGGGTGGCTCCTTCTAGAATAGTTTGAGCCACACCAGCAATTTTGCTCCATACTTTTGCAAGACTAGGTACCACCAAACGTAGCGCATGCAGAGCAGATGAGTCACAGTGGAACTGCACGTGGAAAATCTACAGCATTTACAGTAGCTTTACACTTTGCTGCTACATGTCCATTTATGCTGTAGATTTCCGCCATCGACTTCACCTGTTGCAATGCCGACCTGCGGCTTTTGCACTTTAAAATCTGCAACAAAATCTGCACCATTTGGTACGGACTTGCTGCAGAATTCCGGTCCGTCTTCCGCTGCAGAAAATGCCCAGCAGCCCCGTCCAGTGTGGACGCAGCCTTACGTAAATTCATATGTGGTGGATTTGCTGCAGATTTCACCTGTAGATTTGCATAGGTAAAATCTGCAGCAGTTTACAGAAAGACAAGCAGGCTGCATGAATGGTGTGGATTCCATCTATGAATTTCACTGCTTTTCAATGTGACAGTCCACAATATGTAGCAGCGTGGATTGTGCGGCAGATGCATATAAGATATGCAGCGGGTTCAGGACAAAATCTGCACAAAAATTACCGGTTGTGTCTGGACTCGCCCTTATAGGGGCGGGAGGTTTATGACTACATAACTACGGAGATTGCTGAAAACCAGCTGATTACCCCCTAGGGGCAAAAGTGTAGCTAACAGCCAATGAGGATGCTACAGAGTCCGTGGAGAAACGGGGACCCTGTACTGATAGTTCCATCCCTTAGGAGGTGTAAACCTATGCAGGACTTCCCTCTATCAAGGAACTGTATTAGGGGGTGTAAACCTAAGCAGGACTTCCCTCTATTGAGGTACTGTATTAGGGGGTGTAAATCTATGCAGGACTTCCCTCTATCAAGGAACTGTATTAGGGGGTGTAAACCTAAGCAGGACTTCCCTCTACCGAGGAACTGTATTAGGGAGTGTAAACCTATGCAGGACTTCCCTCTACCGAGGAACTGTATTAGGGGGTGTAAACCTATGCAGGACTTCCCTCTATTGAGGTACTGTATTAGGGGGTGTAAATCTATGCAGGACTTTCCTCTACCAAGGAACTGTATTAGGAGGTGTAAACCTAAGCAGGACTTGCCTCAATCGAGGAACTGTATTAGGGAGTGTAAACCTATGCAGGACTTCCCTCTATCGAGGAACTGTATTAGGGGGTGTAAACCTATGCAGGACTTCCCTCTATCAAGGAACTGTATTAGGGGGTGTAAACCTATGCAGGACTTCCCTCTATTGAGGTACTGTATTAGGGGGTGTAAACCTATGCAGGACTTTCCTCTACCAAGGAACTGTATTAGGAGGTGTAAACCTAAGCAGGACTTGCCTCAATCGAGGAACTGTATTAGGGAGTGTAAACCTATGCAGGACTTCCCTCTATCATAGAACTGTATTAGGTGGTGTAAACCTATGCAGGACTTCCCTCTACCAAGGAACTGTATTAGGTGGTGTAAACCTATGCAGGACTTCCCTCTACCAAGGAACTGTATAACGGGGTTTGAATCTATGCAGGACTTTCCTCTACCGAGGAACTGTATTAGGGGGTGTAAACCTATGCAGGACTTCCCTCTACCAAGGAACTGTATAACGGGGTTTGAATCTATGCAGGACTTCCCTCTATCGAGGAACTGTATTAGGAGGTGTAAACCTATGCAGGACTTCCCTCTACCGAGGAACTGTATTAGGGAGTGTAAACCTATGCAGGACTTCCCTCTATCATAGAACTGTATTAGGTGGTGTAAACCTATGCAGGACTTCCCTCTACCGAGGAACTGTATAAGGGGTTGTGAACCTATGCAGGACTTGCCTCAATTGAGGTACTGTATTAGGAGGTGTAAACCTATGCAGGACTTCCCTCTACCGAGGAACTGTATTAGGAGGTGTAAACCTATGCAGGACTTCCCTCTACCGAGGAACTGTATTAGGAGGTGTAAACCTATGCAGGACTTCCCTCTACCGAGGAACTGTATTAGGGGGTGTAAACCTATGCAGGACTTCCCTCTATCAAGGAACTGTATTAGGGGGTGTAAACCTAAGCAGGACTTCCCTCTATTGAGGTACTGTATTAGGGGGTGTAAATCTATGCAGGACTTCCCTCTATCAAGGAACTGTATTAGGGGGTGTAAACCTAAGCAGGACTTCCCTCTACCGAGGAACTGTATTAGGGAGTGTAAACCTATGCAGGACTTCCCTCTACCGAGGAACTGTATTAGGGGGTGTAAACCTATGCAGGACTTCCCTCTATTGAGGTACTGTATTAGGGGGTGTAAATCTATGCAGGACTTTCCTCTACCAAGGAACTGTATTAGGAGGTGTAAACCTAAGCAGGACTTGCCTCAATCGAGGAACTGTATTAGGGAGTGTAAACCTATGCAGGACTTCCCTCTATCGAGGAACTGTATTAGGGGGTGTAAACCTATGCAGGACTTCCCTCTATCAAGGAACTGTATTAGGGGGTGTAAACCTATGCAGGACTTCCCTCTATTGAGGTACTGTATTAGGGGGTGTAAACCTATGCAGGACTTTCCTCTACCAAGGAACTGTATTAGGAGGTGTAAACCTAAGCAGGACTTGCCTCAATCGAGGAACTGTATTAGGGAGTGTAAACCTATGCAGGACTTCCCTCTATCATAGAACTGTATTAGGTGGTGTAAACCTATGCAGGACTTCCCTCTACCAAGGAACTGTATTAGGTGGTGTAAACCTATGCAGGACTTCCCTCTACCAAGGAACTGTATAACGGGGTTTGAATCTATGCAGGACTTTCCTCTACCGAGGAACTGTATTAGGGGGTGTAAACCTATGCAGGACTTCCCTCTACCAAGGAACTGTATAACGGGGTTTGAATCTATGCAGGACTTCCCTCTATCGAGGAACTGTATTAGGAGGTGTAAACCTATGCAGGACTTCCCTCTACCGAGGAACTGTATTAGGGAGTGTAAACCTATGCAGGACTTCCCTCTATCATAGAACTGTATTAGGTGGTGTAAACCTATGCAGGACTTCCCTCTACCGAGGAACTGTATAAGGGGTTGTGAACCTATGCAGGACTTGCCTCAATTGAGGTACTGTATTAGGAGGTGTAAACCTATGCAGGACTTCCCTCTACCGAGGAACTGTATTAGGAGGTGTAAACCTATGCAGGACTTCCCTCTACCGAGGAACTGTATTAGGAGGTGTAAACCTATGCAGGACTTCCCTCTACCGAGGAACTGTATTAGGAGGTGTAAACCTATGCAGGACTTCCCTCTATCGAGGAACTGTATTAGGAGGTGTAAACCTATGCAGGACTTCCCTCTACCGAGGAACTTCATTAGGGGAAAAGTCATGGGAAGGGGAAAACAAAGTTCAAGCCCTTCTGGACTGTGTGCAACACCAAGCACCATAATGGAGGCATGATGTGATCTATGTTATGGGGCACCCTCTCCTTGTAAGACCTGAAACCAATCCGATAAAAAAAAAAATACTCTGGAAATAGCAATATTCAGGCATACTCTAAAAACATGTTTATGAGACGAGACATATAATGGCCATTGATCGGATGGGCAGATACTGTCGCAACCGACAATATAGAAATGGCACAAAATGAAAAAGGTAAGTACAACATCTGCTTTTTTTTCACAATTTTGTGCCGCGGGGCCGAAAACCACTAAAATTATAAATCCCATAATCGCTTCTCCGTCCATCAATCAGTATACCAAGATCAGAGGATCAGATCTGCACAAAACCAACAAACAGTACAGGTGATCGGTTACCTACCGGCTGACGTCAGGAAATCTGATGGGGAAATGAATGACCCGGCATTTTGGTCGGATGATCTGCTCTAGATTCTTAGGCCGGTGGTCGGGAATCAGCTTCATGAACTTGCCGATAGATGTTAGGAAAGACTCCATGTTGAAGGCGGAGTTAAACACCACAACGTCTGCGACTAAGCTGGAAGACGAGAAGAAACGGCAAGGTTGGGGAATTAAATTTTATGGAATATTTGTCATTTGTGGCCATTACAGGTTCACTGGTTCTCCACGTTACACTCTATTAGATATACTGTACCCTGCTGCAGATGCTGTGCATTCCCTGAATGTAATGGAGGCCAGTATGGCACCAGTTAATGTGGTAATTAGTGTTAGGTTCCCGTCTTACTGAGATCGCCTTGACGTTTGGCAGACGGGCCCCAAAAAACTTTGTACAAAATGATTTGCCAAGCATCTCAAATTTATTAGCGTAGCATTTGCACCTGAATACTTTCTATTATTTTGGCATCATTGTACTTTATTTGGTTCGCAGAGTGCTGTTGCATTGTAGATATTTTTTTGCCATTATTTTCTTTATATACTTTTGCTGGGGTCAGGATCTGAATCCCCTGCATAGACACAAGGTTGGAAGATAAAATGGTGCCTGCCTGCAGCCACCAATAGGGGGAGCTACTGAGCATACTGCATACATTTTATACATTGAGCTCTATAATTAAACTGTATTATTATTATTATTATTAGCCTGCACCATTTGGACAGCTTCTTTTGATACCTATTAGGGCATATGGGCATCCTAGAGTGGAGCCCCCAACTTGGAACCTCCTCTATGAACCAGGAACAGCTGTTCAAAGAGTGGACATCACACAATTACAATTGGCTATTTGAAATGGCACAGTGTAATTCCACAATTCCCCTGCAGTGGCCGCCAAAGGGAAAATGAATGGTTGCATTGAGCATCCCCTGGAGATCATAACTGATTGCCAGGGTGACTTCATTCTACAAAGTGGTGGTGATGGGAAAGGAAGGGGGGTTCACATGTTCCATTAGTGAGACCAACTTGTCCATCATTCCACCTGCCCCAAAAGATGGTCGACCAGACCCCTGAATGTATAGTGTTCCTTGGTATATAGCGCAGTGGGGAGTGGAGGGAATTGTAGCGCTGCAGGACTAGGCAGATTTGCCATTTAAAGGGCTTCTGTCACCCCACTAAAGTGATTTTTTTTTTGGGGGCTAGTGAAATTAGTTATATTGTGATATATGACAATATAATTGTGTTACTTACTTTGATCCAGCAGTTTCTGCAAAAAACGAAGTTTTATAATATGTAAATTCGGTCTCTACCAGCAAGTAGGGCGTCTACTTGCTGCTAGCTGCTGCAGAAATCCGCCCCCTCGTCGTGTTGATTGACAGGGCCAGCCGGGATCTCCTCCTCCGGCCAGCCCTGTCGGCATTTCAAAAATCGCGCGCCTGTGTGGATTCGGCGCAGGCGCTCTGAGATGAGGAGGCTCGTCTCCTCAGAACTCCCTCAGTGCGCCTGCGCCGATGACATCACCGAAATAGAAGACGTCATCGGCGCAGGCGCACTGAGGGAGTGCTGAGGAGACGAGCCTCCTCATCTCAGAGCACCTGCGCCGAATCAACACAGGCGCGCGATTTTTGAAATGCCGACAGCGCTGGCCGGAGGAGGAGATCCCGGCTGGCCCTGTCAATCAACACGACGAGGGGGCGGATTTCTGCAGCAGCAAGTAGACGCCCTACTTGCTGGTAGAGACCGAATTTACATATATTAAAACTTCGTTTTTTGCAGAAACTGCTGGATCAAAGTAAGTAACACAATTATATTGTCATATATCACAATATAACTAATTTGACTAGCCCAAAAAAAAAAAATCACTTTAGTGGGGTGACAGAAGCCCTTTAAGATCCTGGGAAAGCTGGGTGAAAATCCGCCTATAGTAATTTTACTTGCCACTCTACTTTCCCAGAATCAGATAGGGTGAGAAGAAGAAACATGAACCTTACTCTGTCAGCCCATTATAACTGCCTTGTTATAGTTTTAATACATTTTAATATATTACTGCATTCGCTTAATGCATAAAGATTTGTTATTCCTCCTAGAAATTTGTGAATAAATTAACATCTGGGTGTTACCAAATATTGGTGTGTTCCTGCACACACAGACACAATCCTGTGTAGGGGACATATACCTTTGACAGGCAGAATGACAACACCCAGTGGCCAATTTGCTTACACATTTCCAGGAGGAATAACTGAGGCATGGCGTAACTCAAGAGATCAAAATAAAACATGATGCAGAGTTGTACTATAATAGAGAATACAAGTATGCACTAAGACCGACATGTCAAGAGCGATGACAGGTCCCCTTTAAGCCAGTCACTGAAGGTTAACCGGCACATTGGCCAATGCACGGCGTAACACGGGCTTGTGACATGTGCTCGTCGTTTTTCATTTCAAACGCAGCGCGCATTAGGATACATCGCTGAGTGATGGCTTAGCGGCTCGTGAAAATGGCGCAGCGCTCCAGTTAAAGGTCTAGAACATTATTTAACTCCATGTGAAGCCATAACGGTTAAACTGATGCGGATATGCTTCATTGGCTATAATGGAGCAAGAGAGACGTCTTATGCTCCGAAATTTATCAAAAGAGGCTCCTCACACTCCATTATACAAGATGAAGGAAGCTGACCTCTCATTCTCGCTTTTCCACCCACTGAAGCGGCTGCAGCCCTCTACTGTACATCCGCTGCCACGGACCCGCGCGCTCCAAGAAGAATTGGGGGGTAAATTTGGAAAACAAATGCCTTGTACTAAGGATGAAAATATCACATACTGACCCTGTACAGGGGAGCATTTACTATGCAGTATTCCTAGATTCCAGTCTCACTTTCTCGTGGCAGTGTTTTTTTTACTTTTTTTTTTGTTTTTTTTTCAGTTTTAGGGCCCTTGCACACGACCGTATGCCCTCCGAGACATACTGTCCGTGAACGGGCCATATGTCCCGGAGCGGCATGGATCGTGTGCAGAGGAGCGCACAGCATCAGAGATTACAATGACGCTGTGGACGTCGGGCCGCCGGCATGAGATCACACGAGTGCGAGACAATAGCACCGCGCGCGGCCCGACGTGCACAGCATCATTGTAATCTCTGATGCTGTGCGCTCCTCTGCACACGATCCATGCCGCTCCGGGACATATGGCCTGTTCACGGACAGTATGTCTCGGAGGGCATACGGTTGTGTGCAGGGGTTTGGCGATTAAATTGTACCGAAAACCTACGGCAGCCTTGTCCTTTTTCATACATTTCGATAGGAGGCAGCGCTAGGGATCGTGGGGCGGCAGCTTATAGTGGCGGTTGCGCAGAGAAGAAACATGACCCTTCTGGGCACTGCCCACCGCTCCACGATTCTCAGCGGTGCCTCCCATTGAGATTTATGGGAGGCAGAAAGGATGCGCTGCAGGCGGGTTTTCGTCATGACTGTCTGCTCCAAAATTCGTGTGAACGTCCTATAAACGCTATAGTGCACTCTGAAATGCAATTTCCTCATGGCTTTTTTGTTGCAGTGTGCTTTTAGCGTCTTTCACAAAGTGCAGCATAGCCAGGTATGGCATTTTTTTAAACTCTTATGGAAATGTTTAAAGGGCATCTGTCAGCAGTTTTGTACCTATGACACTGGCTGACCTGTGCACTTGGCTGCTGAAGGCATCTGTGCTGGTCCCATCATTGCTGAGAAACATGTAGTTTCGATATATGCAAATGAGCCTCTAGGAGCAATGAGGGCGTTGCCGTTACACCTAGAGGGTCTGCGCTCTCAGCAACTGCCACGCCCTCTGCAGCTATTGGGAAAGCCTCCGCTGTAATATACCGCAGAACTGTGCCTATTGCTGCTAAATGTACTGCAACTCTCATCATCTATTCAGTAAACCAAGACTTATTTACCTTTATCTGGTCCCAAGTGCGGACCTTGTGCAGTGGCAGGATCAGGCTTGATCATGGCAGTAAGAGGGTTACGGTATCTGCTGCCATGCGAGTTTTCCCCCAACAGATTGGGTGGGCATCGTGGCAGCGCCCCCACACGATCGCCACATCAAGGTGAAAGAAGGGGTTTTAAATGCAGCCGTTGGCCAGGTTGGCATGCTTCGTACTATCCCTACCAGCTTTCCCTACTAGACCTGCGCTCCCGGCCTTGCACATCAGTAGGGTTGTGCCACGATGTGCGGGAGTCACTGCTGCGACTAAAAGAAGCAAACGGAAAAATAGGTGCCGCCCTGTTGGGTTGCAGAGAATCTACAAAAGGAGAAAAGGATCTAAACCCAAGTGTAGCATGTGCATATCCCTGCAGGAATAATTAAGCAGAGAGCAATTCTGAGGTTACAATGCCTTTAAATATGAAAGGTTGGGAGAGGGTTGCAAGTTCTCTGCAGCAGACGTGACATTTACATAAAAGTCAATACATTAATGTTCTCCTCCTGTATACAATTTGCATTTTTTATCTTCTCCTATAATGGCATGCGCAGGTTTACAACCTGGTGTTGCATTCATCATCATGTTGGTTTACCAGGAGGTTTTCTTTCTGTGATGACACGGCTGGGCTTACATGGTACGGGTTTTTCCGATGCTGGTGTCATTTTATGCTTTTCTTTTTTTTACGTAATTTTGCAAAAGACACAGGAAAATCTGCGACCACAACATGTGAACACACCTTTAGGTTAAAGCAGTTGTGCTGACAATTTATGACGGGGGAATTTATTAAAGGGGTTTTCCACTGATAACCTATCCTATGGATAGCTCATCGGCGTCTGATCGGTGGAGGTCCCGGGTGTCAGGAAAAGCACCGACACTTGCAGTAGCGCCGCAGCCTTCTCTCAGCTCACCAAGCACAGTGCTGTACATTGTATAGTGACTGCGCTCAGCCCCATTCACTTCAATAAGGAGGAGCTGTTTTTAGGCCACGTGACTGATGAACGTGTCGTCACTGGCCTAGGGAAAGCCGTGAGAAGGCTGCGGCTCTGCTGCGAGTGCAGATGCCTTCTCAAAAAGCTGATGGGGGGGGGGGGGGGGGGCCCAGGTGTCAGTCTCCCACCGATCAGATACTGAAGACCTATCCAGAGCATAGATCATCAGTGTAAAACTTCCGGAAAACCCCTTTGGGACCAGCATTTTCCAAGCCGGTCTCAAGTCCCTCTGAGCTGCCGGAGGAAGTGTCAAAGTCATGTAGAGCGCAGGCCTCTACATAAGTTTGGTGATTCGTCCGGCAGGCGATGCGACAGACTTAAAAGGGTATTCCGGTTATAACAAGTTATCCTCTATCTACAGTATAGGGCAGGGATCAGCAACCTCCGGCACTCCAGCTCTTGTGAAACTACAACTCCCAGCATGCTCCACTCACTTCTATGGGAGTTCTAAGAACAGCCAAGCAAGTGTGCATGCTGGGAGTTGCAGTTTCACCACACCTGGAGTGCCGAAGGTTGCTGACCCCTGGTATAGGGGATAACTATCAGATCACAAGAATGGGGGCCCCATACCCTGTGGCGCCCCCCCTGAAATGAACAGAGAGGCTGGTTGCAGTGGTCGCGCTGAAATAAATGGACCATAAAACCACTCCATTTTCATGGAGTCCGACGGTACTTGCACACTCCCATTCTAGTGATCACTAGGAGTCCCAGCAGTCAGACCCCCAGCAATCAAACTTTGGATAGGGGGATAAGTGCTATTAGTGCACCACCAACCCCTTTAAAACCCAAGCAGAAAGACGTCCTGAAGGCAGATGTGCCGATATGTAATTAGAGATATTTGGGGGGAGGAGGGGTATTTCTAATTTCATTCTCACCACAATTCTGATGTTGAAAATACGCTGAAATTTCCCTTTAAAATAATAATCCAGTTGTGGTTTTAAAGGGGTTTTCCACACTGTAGATTCTGATGACCTACCCTCAGGATATCAGAATGGTGGGGGTCCGACACCTAGCACAAAGCAGTGGATGGAGATGGAAACAGAAGGATCTATCTAGTGTACTGCGGCTCAACTCCTGCCCACTCGAATGTAAATATCCTGAGCATAAATCACCTGGAAAACCTTTTTAAAGGAAAGGTCTTCATTCCCAACCATTTGTTACTGTTCCAATGCAACTAAATGTAAAAATATGGTAGCACTGCACATCTCATATAAAGACCTAGAAATCTCCATGGTAACAGACTACAAACAAATCTTGTGTAGTCTGACCGTATTCTCATCTATCTGTACTTCTTGCTAAAGTACTAAATGTAAGAAGTAGCGCACAGACCATGACTAAATAGGTCTGAACGTTAGGATTTAGTCAGAGCCCTTTTAAGAGTACTTGCAAAGTTGCTCCAATTTTAAAGGTTGACCTTCCATTTAAAACTGTGTGTGTCTGTGTGTTTATGACTGCATTTTACTCATTTTGGTGTTAAAATTATTTTTTCAAGTGCTCTTTATTAAAAATATTTATCCGTTTTGTCACAAAGGGTTAACTGCTTGTCTAGTGAAGATTCAGAGCTTGCTACTGGAGAATCTCAAGGCTGTGCAGAGAAAAGGGCTCAACATTTTTAATAAAGACCAACTGAAAAAAATTATCTTTAGCTCAAAATGAGTACAATGCAATAATATAAAATGCCCCAAAAGGTGTGCATAGCCTTTGTGTTGGATGCCTGGCTCAGTATAGCTGCATTTTCTAGCAGCAGTCTGCAGTAGTGTGAAATCCTCCATGTATTACACTGCACTTACCATGAAAGGATTTGGTTGTAACCATACTGGAAATCTCTGTCTTGATTCTTTCGTACAGGATAAACCAATTGGTTTTCATGGAAATACAAGATCTTTCTCAGCTTCCCAAGGTCGGTTCGGAGAGCGACGAGTTCAGCCAGGTTGAGGACCGAGCTGGTAAACAGGATCCTGAAAGGGAGACATTGAAAAAGGTTTTATATATATATATATATATATATATATATATATATATATATACTACTTATGTATTACTGTAGATAATGGTGCAAAATCAGGGTGACAGATTTCCTTAAAAAATAAATAAATAAAAACTCCTGCGATGGAGCCTCGGTGCTCAAAAGTGCTAGAATGGCACATCGCCTGCCAATAACATGTCATTCTAGTACGTGACAGCCGAATGATTGGCGGCATCAATCACGGAACCAAGCCACCTCTGGTTTGGCGGGGAGCTGAATGGTCAGGGAACAGGACCATGGCAAATGCATGTCTTCCTCTCGATTCAAACTAGGCAACACAAGCCCCCATTCACGTGATCGGCGATGGCCCCAATGGTCAGACCATTGCTGATCTGACACTCTATGGATAGAGGATAAGTTGTTGTAATGGGAAAACCCATTTAAAGGGATATTAACATCTGAACATTTATGGCATATCCACGGGATATGCCGTAAATATCTGACAGGGTGGATTCCAAAAATGGGACACACAACTATCTAGAGAACAGGGCCTCATCTCACACCGCCGGGAATAGACTGATGGCCACTTGTTCAGCACATTTAGTCGGCTCTTTTAGGAACTCACATAGAAGTGAAGGGGATGAACGGCACATGAGCGACCAACCTCTCCCTTCCCGGCGGTAAGAGACAGGGCCCTGTTCTCTAGATTGGTTCAAGTCCCAAATTCCTTGGATATATCATAAATGTCCTGACGAGACATCCTCTTGAATGGAGGAATAATAGGCAGTCATACAGTCAGGTCCATAAAAATTGGGACATTGACACAATTCTAACATTTTTGGCTCTATACACCACCACAATGGATTTGAAATGAAACGAAGAAGATGTGCTGTAACTGCAGACTGTCAGCTTTACCTGCAGACTGTCAGCTTTAATTTGAGGGTATTTACATCCAAATCAGGTGAACGGTGCAGGAATTACAACAGTTTGCATATGTGCCTCCCACTTGTTAAGAAACCAAAAGTAAAGGGACAATTGGCATCTCAGCTGTTCCATGGCCGGTGTGTGCTATTCCCTCATTATCCCAATTACAATGAGCCGATAAAAGGTCCAGAGGTCATTTCAGGTGTGCTATTTCCATTTGGAATCTGTTGCTGTCAACTCTTAATGTGAGATCCAAAGAGCTGTCACTATCAGTGAAGCCATCATTAGGCTGAAAAAAACCATCAAACCCATCAGAGAGATAGCAAAAACATTAGGAGTGGCCAAAACAACTATTTGGAACATTGTTAAAAAGAAGGAACGCACCGGTGAGCTCAGCAACACCAAAAGACCCGGAAGACCACGGAAAACAACTGTGGTGGATGACCAAAGAATTCTTTCCCTGGTGAAGAAAACGCCCTTCACAACAGTTGGCCAGATCAAGAACACAGTCCAGGAGGTAGGTGTATGTGTGTCAAAGTCAACAATCAAGAGAAGACTTCACCAGAGTGAATACAGAGGGTTCACCACAAGATGTAAACCATTGGTGAGCCTCAAACAGGAAGGCCAAATTAGAGTTTGCCAAACGACATCTAGAAAAAGCCTTCACAGTTCTGGAACAACATCCTATGGACAGATGAGACCAAGATCAACTTGTACCAGAGTGATGGGAAGAGAAGAGTACGGAGAAGCAAAGGAACTGCTCATGATCCTAAGCATACCACCTCATCAGTGAAGCATAGTGGTGGTAGTGTCATGACGTGGACATGTATGGCTGCCAATGGAACTGGTTCTCTTGTATTTATTGATGATGTGACTGCTGACAAAAGCAGCAGGATGAATTCTGAAGTGTTTCGGGCAATATTATCTGCTCATATTCAGCCAAATGCTTCAGAACTCATTGGACGGCGCTTCACAGTGCAGATGGACAATGACCCAAAGCATACTGCAAAAGCAACCAAAGAGGTTTTTAAGGGAAAGAAGTGGAATGTTATGCAATGGCCGAGTCAATCACCGGACCTGAATCCGATTGAGCATTTCACTTGCTGAAGACAAAACTGAAGGGAAAATGCCCCAAGAATAAGCAGGAACTGAAGACAGTTGCAGTAGAGGCCGGGCAGAGCATCACCAGGGATGAGACCAGCGTCTGGTGATGTCTATGCGTTCCACACTTCAGGCTGTAATTGACTGCAAAGGATTTGCAACCAAGTATTAAAAAGTTAAAGTTTGATTTATGAGTATTAGTCTGTCCCATTACTTTATGTCCCTTAACAAGTGGGAGGCACAGATGCAAAGTGTTGTAATTCCTGCACCGTTCACCTGATTTGGATATAAATACCCTCAAATTAAAATAGAGTCTGGAGGTAGTGGGTGCAATCCCAGAGAGGACACACAAATCCATGCAGGTGCTCCTATGCGAGGTCCCCATTGCTAGAGGGGCACCGCCACTGTTCTTCCTATGAAATTGGTCCATATGCACAATAAGATAAACTTCATGGAGTGAGGGACCAATGTAAATCAACATCTCACGTTTCGAGTGCTGCAGATCATGGTAGCTCCACGTAAATAATGGATAATGAAAGATACGAGAGTCCCGATCCGCCATGACCGTTCTACATCATTTAGAAGCAGCTCTGTCGTACAACAAAGACCACAAATGGAACATTGCTATTGTTAATAGATGATCTGTGGGGCTCGGAGACTATTAAACACTTCCATTTAACACCTAGCGCTAAGGAGGAGAAAAGTTACGTTTACCCTAATGCAATGCAAGGCAGAACTGAATGTCACTTGCTATTGTGCTTGACATCAACATTAATTTTTCCCCTCCGGCCACTATTTAAGCAATTGGAACAAGGTGAGGTTTATGAAGCCACAGGGCTTATCTGCAAAGAAAGGACCTGAAGTAATGTGAGGAAAAATACGGGAGAGCATGATAGCTCCTGACAGCTTCTGTATCAGCATTTCCTTCCAGGAGACCAACATCTTCATGTTCACAATTGTGCAAAATGCAGAAAAACCTTAGGGTCATCTTAAATACAGCTAGTTTAATGCGGAGCTAAAGAAGTCATATTTAAGAAGAAATAATCCTGTGACCTTAATTATAAATAAAACTATTTCCTCCTAAATTAATGTAATAATAATAAAATTAAAAAAAGTCAATATAGCATCTCTGTCCTTAAAGGGCTATTATAAAATCCATACATTTCTGACAGGTTTGGTCTGACCTCCACCGACCTCAAGAATGAAGGGACTGTGGCCCTAGTGGATTATGTTTTTTCATCTGCACATTGGCACTCCAGACACCTGCTCTGAAAGGAGCTGCACCATTACCCCATTTAGGCTACATCTACACGACGACAATAAGTCGAGCAACAGATAGGGCACAACTACACTGCAACATTTGTAGCACGAATGTCGCGCGACAATTTTTATAATGGCAGTCTATGGTGTCGCACTGCAACATGCTGCCACTGCGACGCAACAGTTGCAAAAAAATCCATCTCGAATAGATTTACTGCGACTGTTGCGTCGCAGCATGTTGCATGTTGCAGTGCGACACCATAGACTCCCATTATAAAAATTGTCGCGCAACATTAGTGCGACAAATGTCGTTGTGTAGACGTCACCTTAAAGGGACACAGGCAGTGAGCAAATTGTCCATAAAAATCTGTGAATCCTGCAGTTTTTCTACTAAGCCTCACAATAGAATAACACTGCCTGTTACGATATTACTTCTCAGCAGTCATTATATTATGATCACAGGTGGGATTACAACAATAGATAACACACATAGATCAGCTGTTTGAAGAGGATGCGGTGCTCCGCACAGCTTACCGAGCACAGCTCCGTCCATTGTATTGCAGATCAGCCCCATTCACTTGAATGGGACTGAGCTGCGCTGAGGCCATGTGACCGATGAATGTGATGTCCCTGGCCTGGAAGACCTAAGTAGTGGGGGTGCCGGGAGTCGGCCCCCCACCGATCAGATGATGACCTATCCTGAGGAAAACCACTTTCAATACAAATGCTTCTTGAGATTCCTCAGGATTCTTAGACATAATTTTATGATCACCGGGGGTCCAACCTATAGATCCCAAGGGCCTGTACAGAAAAACATTTTTTGTGCTGTTTTTCATGCGATTTCAACGCCTCTAAAAAGCCTCCCATCCATTTCAATGTAGGCAGAACCTGCTTTTTTTCCCCTATGCTGAAAAAAACTGTGAGGAAAAAAGCAGAAGCAAGCCCTATCTTGGAACGGAATTCCCTCGATCCCCCCCACTAAAATAAATGGGAAGCTGGAAATACGCACCAACAACCGCATCAAAAATCAGCGCTGATTTTCTTTTTTTTTTTGTGCGTTTTCCAAATCCATTGTGTGAACATACCCCCAAAGAACCGGAGAATCGAGGGGCCTCTTCAAAGACTCTGCGGGGCTCCTGGCCACCCGGCTCCACATTCACTTGAAAGGAGCTATGGTTCAGATTCTCCTGCTTGGAGACCATGATACGACTGTACCACTGAAACATGGCTGCAGCTCTGTCATCCTCGGGATCGGTGAGGGTTCACCACATACGGCCATCACTTTATGAGACGGGAATAACCCCCCCTTTAAGAACATTTAATATGGACACAACAAAAGCAGTCCCACGTCACTCCAACTTCTGGGACTCCTGAACTGGAAACCTGCATTGCAAGGAATATATCATTGTCCCATCTTGGAGGACAAATATACAGTTTTTGTTTTCTTCTTTACTTTTAGGCCCCTTTCACATGGGGCGAGAATTCCGTGCGGGTGCAATGCGTGAGGTGAAGGCATTGCACCCGCACTGAATCCGGACCCCTTCACTTCAATAGGGCTGTGCAGATGAGCGGTGATTTTCATGTATCACAGCATGTTCTACAGTCGGGTCCATAAATATTGGGACATCAACACAATTCTAACATTTCTGGCTCTATACACCACCACAATGGATTTGAAATGAAACGTACAAGATGTGCTTTACCTGCAGACTGTCAGCTTTACCCGCAGACTGTCAGCTTTACCCGCAGACTGTCAGCTTTACCTGCAGACTGTCAGCTTTACCTGCAGACTGTCAGCTTTAATTTGAGGGTATTTACATCCAAATCAGGTGAACGGTGCAGGAATTACAGCAGTTTGCATCTGTGCCTCCCACTTGTTAAGGGACCGAAAGTTATGGGACAATTGGCTTCTCAGCTGTTCCATGGCCGGTGTGTGTTATTCCCTCATAAAAAAATTAAATAATAGCATTCGTAATACAGAATGCTTACTAAAATGTTGATTGAGGGGTTAAAAAATATATATATTTAACTCACCTTATCCAATTGATCGCGCAGCTGGCATCGTCTTCTGGCTTGCTCTTTCAGGACCTGCAAAAGGACCTTTGATGACGTCAACACAGGTCCTGCTGAATGAAGATTGATTTCTATCTTTATTCAATAGGACCTGCGCTGACATCACCGCGCACACAACGTGGTGAGCGCAATTAAGTCAAAGGTCCTTTTGCAGGTCCTGAAAGAAGAAGAAAGAAGAGGATGCCGGCTGCACGAACAAGAGGATGAGGTGAGTTAATTTTTTTTATTTTTTTTAACCCCTCAAGGCACATTTTAAGAAGCATTCTGTATTAACAATGCTATTATTTTAAGGGAAAATAATAAAATCTACCTAACCCAAACCCGAACTTCAGTGAAGAAGTCCGGGTTTCGGGTCTGGGTACCACATTCAGTTTTTATCACGCGCATTGCACCCGCGCAATAAAAACTGAACATCGTAACTCGTGCGGTTTTCCCGCAATGCACGCGCGACGCATCCGGAGCAAATCCGGGACGCCCGTGTGAAAGAGGCCTTAGGGGTGATATGAGGAGCCCTGGGCATCTTTTCCATTTCCATGCTATCATTGCTGGCTCTGTATGCGCCGCCTGCGAATACGTCTGTGGTAATGAAAGCCTTCGCTATTACACTACAGCGCCGCACCTTGAAGATCAGCCAGACGGAGCATGTTACCGTCGCAGACAACCTCCATGACTACGATTACTAGAGCGGCGAGGAGGAAACTGTTCCAGGTTCAAACGAGACCCTGCCGTATTATCAGCGGAGACAGAGTGCAGTTAATAAAGAGAAGAAAGACAAGGTTTCTATTTTGCACGGGACGGCTCGTCTACGGGCTTTTGAAGCTCTGGCATACTTTGTAAGTTAAGCTCATCTGGTCTGTAAACGTGCGCTTTCATGTGGTCAGCCCACGAGCCATACGTACTGCTGCACAATCACACCACTGTAGATCATCAGCGCGAGGATGCTTCGCATTTCCTTCAGACCTTTCAGCTTCAATGACTTCTGAGCAGCATGTTTTAAAAGAACCAACCGTAGAAGAAGAAAAAAAAGCCATGGCAGCAATCTGACTCAAACCAGATGAGGCTCTATTATAGGTTAGACTGCAAATAATGACAACGTTAATACAAAGAGACCCCAGGATATCCTGCGACGGAACGGATTTATCTGCACAATCTCGGAAATAGATAGCAGTAATTATACCGCCCCGCCATCCCCCCGACTGACAGGCGTTGTCACAAGCGTTGGGGTGTTTAGTCTTCAGTTTCGGTGTTAAATCACAAGCAACGCGTTTCGGGCTCAAGTGCTGATGATATCAATGAAAGAGTGAATTCTCCACGATTGTGCAGACTTCCCAAGCGGATTCTGTACTTATTTAGAGAGAAAAGCCGAGGATCGAGCCAATTATCGGGAACAAACGAACAATAACTTGCAATAATTGGTCTGTGCGAATGTAGAGTCGATCACGCTTCTTTCACGCAGCATCAAAAATCCTTCTTTGTCGGCAGCATATCGCCCCGTGTTCGCCCTCTTTTACTTTGCACCAGGCCATGTGCAGGGCCCTTTAAATGAGCAAAGATCAACTTGAATGTTGCTGATCGTCACTCGTTAGTGACCCGGCATTGGCCTGGGTAAGAGGACCTTAAAGGGGTATTGGTGGCATATCACAAGAATATATCCCCATCGTCTGAAAGGTGCGGGTCCCTCTGGGACCAGCACCTACACCGAGAATCGAGCCCCGAAAGTTGTGGAAAGTGCACTGCACGTGAGCAGCCGCCCTCCATTTATTTCTGTGGGTGCGCCGAAAATAGTCGAGCGCAGGCTCGGCTATTTCCGTCGGTGCATAGAAATGAATGGGAGCAGTGGCCACAGAAGCACGGTGCGCTCCCACTCACTACTACAGGGAGAGCACTTGGTGGTGGCCAGACCTGGGGAAACCCGGGGTCCTCTGGCCACCACCTTCCCCATTCTCCGTCCTAGTGATATGCCCCCATTGTCTCAGATGGGAATACCCCTTTAAAGGTCGCTCGAGCCTGTGTTTGCAATGGGGAGAGAGGATAAAGCTACTGCCAGACACTTCTGCCGGTGGCTTACCACCCAGGAGAGCAAAAGGATTGGATGGAAAAAAAATATGTATTCCCCCAATCCATCTTTTCGATCTTGGAGGAGAGTCGGAATCCCCCCATACACATTGGATTGTCGGCTGGCACAGAAGCCTTAACACACCAGGCCCAATCCAGGCTTATCTACATGGTGAAAAATCATAGTGGGTCTGATGGCTTGAATTCGAGTAGTGGTTAAGTAGCAGAAATCACTACTACAGACATCATACAGAACATGAGCATCTCTTTCTAACAAAGCTAGAACCAGCCCTGTACTTCACATGGATCCAGAGATCTCCCCATTCCTTGCTCTGGTACATTTATATCAGGCTGACAGCTCAAGGAGGTGTGTCCTTTCTGCTGCAGCTCAGGGGGGCGTGCCCTTTCTGCTGCAGATCTATCACAGCTCGGGGGGGGTCCTTTCTGCTGCAGCTCAGGGGGCGTGTCCTTTCTGCTGCAGATCTATCACAGCTCGGGGGGGGTCCTTTCTGCTGCAGCTCAGGAGGCGTCTCCTTTCTGCTGCAGCTCAGGAGGCGTCTCCTTTCTGCTGCAGCTCAGGAGGCGTCTCCTTTCTGCTGCAGCTCAGGAGGGGTCTCCTTTCTGCTGCAGCTCAGGAGGCGTCTCCTTTCTGCTGCAGCTCAGGAGGCGTCTCCTTTCTGCTGCAGCTCAGGAGGCGTCTCCTTTCTGCTGCAGCTCAGGAGGCGTCTCCTTTCTGCTGCAGCTCAGGAGGCGTCTCCTTTCTGCTGCAGCTCAGGAGGCGTCTCCTTTCTGCTGCAGCTCAGGAGGCGTCTCCTTTCTGCTGCAGCTCAGGAGGCGTCTCCTTTCTGCTGCAGCTCAGGAGGCGTCTCCTTTCTGCTGCAGCTCAGGAGGCGTCTCCTTTCTGCTGCAGCTCAGGAGGCGTCTCCTTTCTGCTGCAGCTCAGGAGGCGTCTCCTTTCTGCTGCAGCTCAGGAGGCGTCTCCTTTCTGCTGCAGCTCAGGAGGCGTCTCCTTTCTGCTGCAGCTCAGGAGGCGTCTCCTTTCTGCTGCAGCTCAGGAGGCGTCTCCTTTCTGCTGCAGCTCAGGAGGCGTCTCCTTTCTGCTGCAGCTCAGGAGGCGTCTCCTTTCTGCTGCAGCTCAGGAGGCGTCTCCTTTCTGCTGCAGCTCAGGAGGCGTCTCCTTTCTGCTGCAGCTCTCCTATCAGCTCAGAGGGCAGGTGTTTTCTGCTGAAGCTCATTACCTATCACAGCTCGTGAGGCATGCCCTTTCTGCTGCAGCTCTCTCCCTGTCACAGTGGGAATATTTTGACTGCTGCAGCTGTTTCCTTATGACAGCTCAGGGGGTGTTTCCATTCTGCAGAAGCAGTCTCCTTATCACAGCTCAGGGAGTGTGTCCCTTCTGCTGCAGCTCTCTGCTTGTAATGGTAACAGCTTCTAACAGTAGACATGACTGGTGGCAGCTGAAGGATGGAACTGAGCATGTGTGTCCACCTCATCGATGTTAATACACTGGACATAGAAATACGGTAAAGAACAAACAGCAGGTGACGCTACACAGGTACATTTCATTGGATAGCTCAGTGGCTATAGTAAATGTTTAATTACATGGAAATACAAAAGTATTCAGATCCAGGTGCTGGTTTGAATTTTTCTTCCAAGGGTTAACCCCTTTAGGGAAAGCTGGGCGACAACCCCTGTAGGAGCTATAATGACAGCCAGGTGGAGGAAACATTATACAGCGGATGCACCTCGCCCTCTGTACTGTCGGCATTATTTTGCAGTCGCTCTTAAGTCTAGCATCAGGAATCTTTCGGCGGTATTATCTAGTCAGTGCCAGTTATTAGCTATTTAGTTTAGCACTTCATGCCAGCTCAGCTGATTACACCCTACCAGCTAATCAGCGTCCATCACTCCTGCCCTACAGCAGTCTTAAAGATACTTTACTAAGGACATTCAAGGCCACAGGTACGTGCTGAGTAAATTATTGTATAATTATGCTAACGCTGGGATTACATCCAGATCTGACAGTTTCAGGAAGAAAAAGAGTTTTATTTTAAAAAAAATTAAATAATAATAATAAAATGATAAATAAGAGAAACTGGAATCCGCACGTAGATTAATTTCTCTCAGCGGGAAGCAACACTTCATGTGGTAGGATGTGAGAGGAAAGCGATGGAATATGTCCAAGTCCACCTGTTCATGTGCGCAAGGACCAAAAAAAATGAAACCAACATAATAAAAAAATAAAAAAATTCAAATAAAAAGTAACTCTTTTAAACCTGGTGTCTGATAGTGTGGCCATGGAAGTGCAATAGAACAGGAGCAGAAATACCGGACTGATTAAGACTACTTTCACGTCTGCGTTTTACTTTTCGGTATTGAGATCCGTTGTATTATATACCGGATGCGTTATTGCCGAACTCATGATGGATCCAGGAAAACCGCAGATGTGAAAGTAGCCTAATGTAAAAAATTAAAAATGAGACATCCTATAGTACATGACAACCTCTTTCTAACAAAGCTAGAACCAGTCCTGTACCTCACATGGATCCAGAGATCTCCTCATTCATTGCTCTGCTACATTTATATCAAGCTGGCAGCTCAGGGGGCGTGTCCTTTCTGCTGCAGCTTAGGGGGCGTGTCCACTCTGCTGCTGCTCTCTCCCTATCACAGCTCAGGAGGCAGTTGAAGGATGGAACTGAGCATGTGCGGCCATCTCAGTGAGCAGGACAAAGAAATAAGAAAATGAACAAACAGCGGGTGGCGCTATACAGATACATTGCGCAATGATGATTAGTGCTGTGTCCACTTTACTATATCCTCCCTGCACAGTGGCGCTACAGCCACCTAGTGGTTTACAGTACCGCAGCCACTTCCCTTCACTTTAATGGTGCCGTGCTGCACCGCAGGAGGCTGGAGTGTACTGAGAAACAGTGCTTAGCATGGCATCCCCTCCATTCTCCTGATCATAGGGTCTTAGAGGCTGGGACCCCAACAATCACATGTGATAGCATATAGATAGGCATAAGCTGTTAAAGGGCATCTGTCAGCAGTTTTGCACTTATGACACTGGATGACCTGTTACATGTGCGCTTGGCAGCTGAAGGCGTCTGTTTTGGTCCCCTGTTCACATTAGTCCGTACAGCTTTAATGTATGTAAATGGACCTTTAGAAGCAACGGGGACGTTGTCGTTACCCCTAGAGGCTCTACTCTCCGTGCAACTGCCGCACCCTCTGCACTGTGGTTGACTTTAGGAGAACTCAGGACCAGGCGTGATCCCATTTACACTGCCTGGCCCTGTGAATCCAAGTGCAGAGGGCACGGCAGACGCACAGAGTCCAGAGCCTCTAGGAGTAACAGCAATGCCCCCGCTGCTACTAGAGGCTCATCTGCATATACTACAATATCAGATTGGCGGGGGTCAGTAGCAGCAAACAGAAAGAGAGACAGGAGACGGCGCGCAAGCCTTCGCTTCATACAGCTGATCAGTGGGGGTGTCGGATCCCCGCCGATCTATTGATGACCTATCCCGAGGATACGTCATCAATATTAAAAGCCTGGAAAACCCCTTTAAGTGGATCACAGAAATTACAAGTGTTTGAGGGCTTTATCAATTCACTAAACGACCGATGAAGCGTCTCCTGATTAGTATTCATGAGGCACCGTCTCCGTCTATAGCAAATCTACAGGCACTAATGTCACGCGACAATTTTTATAATGGCGGTCTATGGTGTCGCACTGCAACATGCAACATGCTGCGACTGCGACGCAACAGTCGCAGAAAATCCATTTGAGATGGATTTTTCTGCGACTGTTGCATCGCAGTCGCAGCATGTTGCAGTGTGACACCATAGACTGCCATTATTGGCAACAAAATGCGCTACAAATGTTGCAGTGCAGTTGTGCCCTATCTGTAGACCTAGCCTTAGGTTACTAGTACAAGCTCACCAATATCTGAATTCCAAATTGTGGGACGTTGTAACGAGAGTGCTTCAGAAGTTTTGACCATGTTGACCATCCAAAACTGCTGACAGTACTAAGTAGGGGCTGGATAAAGCTAGAAAACCATGCCTTTCCTGGAGCTTTTATTATCAGGAGTAGTGTGAATATGAAGTTTTATTACTGACCAGGAGGCAGAGCTTCACTGCAATGCATTCTCGCACCCTAACCCTCCGGTTTGCTGTGAATGACAGCTGTAGCATCCAACCAGGAGACACATCTACTACACAGTGGACAGAACCTTTTCGTCCAGTGTATAGTTCTTGGTGGCGGTGGCTGCCCGGAACTGCTGATCGGCAGGGGCGTGGGGCATCACACCACCACCACCGATCCGATATGGATAACCTATACCGTGGAAAGGCCATCAATATCTAAGTCCTGGAAACCCCTTTAATGTCTCCTGAATATAAATGAATAGACCCTTCATCTCCCAGGAAGGACGGTAATCTACAGACACTTCTGTGCAGCTTGACTGAAGCGCAGCGCCAGAGTCTAATTCAAAACACCTGCATTTCAGCTCACGGTAATGGTATTATTCCACGCGACTTTCTAGAAAACAGATATTTCTCAAAAGAACAGACAGAAAGCGCTCCAGAATTGATAGCTCTAATATTTCCTCAATGTGCCACCTGCTTTTTGTCACTTGTGAACAAATGGGCTCCTCTGTATTACAAGCGCAGAATGCGACAACCGTGCCGGAGAACAAGACGCGTTTCAGGCTCTTTATCACAGCAGTCAGGATGGAAACTGTTTTCTTTTGTTGGCTGTTTACATAAAGGAAATTCTGATGATTCAAAGCGGGAATCAGTGTTACAAATATATCTGCTTTACGTGAGGAGTGCACTTTCAGAATGAATGGTGCTCCGAGAAGCTGGATGAATAGACTAAGCGCACACCACTCACTTCTTCACCACCCATAACCTGGAAAAGTCAAGGGAATTTTTTTTTTATTGGTGGATTTCGACTTTTAGATGACGCTCCAGTTTGGACCCACTCTAGCTACTGCATAAGGAAACTGGATTGCAAGCAATTAAAGGGGTTTGTCTGGCACTTAAAGGCATTGTCCCATGAAAAATATCCTACATTTTTCCAAACTGGCTCCCAAATCTGAATACTTTTCTAATTACATGTAATTAAAAATGTTTAATAAATACTGAATAAAATAAATAAATAATAATAATAATCTCTCTGTACAGCACCACCTTCTGTTTGTTCTTTTCCTTATTTCTATGTCCACCTCAGTAACCTCACTGATGTGGTTGCACGTGCTCTGCTCCATACTTCAATCCATATCTACTCATAAACGCTGTGACAGTTACAGGGAGAGAGCTTCAGCAGAAAGGACAAGACCCCTGAGCTGTCATAGGGAGAGATCTGCAGCAGAAAGGACAAGACCCCTGAGCTGTCATAGGGAGAGAGCTTCAGCAGAAAGGACAAGACCCCTGAGCTGTCATAGGGAGAGATCTGCAGCAGAAAGGACACATACCCTGAGCTGTCATAGGGAGAGATCTGCAGCAGAAAGGACAAGACCCCTGAGCTGTCATAGGGAGAGATCTGCAGCAAAAAGGACAAGACCCCTGAGCTGTGATAGGGAGACAGGTGCAGCAGAAAGGACACATCCCTGAGCTGTAATAGGGAAACAGGTGCAGCAGAATTCATCCATATTTCAATCCATATCTAGTGATAGAAGATGTGACAGTTACAGGGAGAGAGTTTCAGCAGAAAGGACAAGACCCCTGAGCTGTCATAGGGAGAGATCTGCAGCAGAAAGGACACATCCCCCTAAGCTGTCATAGGGAGAGATCTGCAGCAGAAAGGACAAGACCCCTGAGCTGTGATAGGGAGACAGGTGCAGCAGAAAGGACACATCCCTGAGCTGTAATAGGGAGACAGGTGCAGCAGAATTCATCCATCTTTCAATCCATATCTAGTGATAGAAGATGTGACAGTTACAGGGAGAGAGCTTCAGCAGAAAGGACACGACCCCTAAGCGGTGATACGGAGAGAGCTGTAGCAAAAAGCACACACCCCTTCAGCTCCTGTAACTCAGCATGGCCACTAAACTTCGAATGGAATTGGGCTTCTGGCTCCGTTCTATTCGATAGCTCTGGTACCAGAGGCAACGGCTGATCGGTGAGGGTGCTGGGTGTTGGACACCCACCGATCTGATATTGATGCCCTATGCCAAAAATATGGTCATGTGCATGGGGCCCTTTGGGTCAGGTTGTGAAACAGACCAAGGCAGAGCATTTGGTCATCAATGTGCTAAGAATTACCATGTGTACCCATGTTATCATGGACAACAGGGATGCTCAACCTGCGGCCCTCCAGCTGTTCTAAAACTACAACTCCCACCATGTCCTGCTGTAGGCTGTCTGGGCATGCTGGGAGTTGTAGTTTTGCAACCGCTGGAGGGCCGGAGGTTGGACATCCCTGATGTACAAAACTGAAACAGACAAAAAAAACTGCGGGGTTCATTTTTTTTAAATTGTTTTTACGCCACTTTTTGGAGTATTTTTGTCACAGATTATGTTGCAAGGGGATTTTTGCTACAAAATCGGCAACTTTTTCCCGCTCACACCAGTTTTCTGAGGAGACGGAAAAAGGGGGCGTTACCTCGGCGGACCTACCGGCCCATCTCATTCATCATTTTCCACGCCACTTTACAGCGTGGAAAATGGTCTTGAACTACGCCAGCAAAAGAGCTGGCGTGGTTTAACGCATGTCGCACGGCCGGCGGCACCTCTACAACCAAAGTTATGAAGGGGGCTGCACCTCTACAAAACTTTGCCAGTGCAGTGGGATTAACACTGGCATCTTAATAAATGACCCCCTGAGTCTATAGCAAAAAGTCTGATTAGGGCTGATTGGTGCATTGCTACAGCCAACGCCTACAGGTCGATACATGTACGTGAAGTCACCATTTGCACAGTTATTCTCCTATCCCATGTATTAAAAAAAACACACAAAAAAACACAGGATGGGTCCAATGGAAAAATAAATGCAAATGTATAAAAGCAACAAACAGTGCACAAAGGTCAACTACAACTGCAGCATTCAGAGATGGAAACAGAAAGGATTTTGACCATATCCTCACTAAGCTTCCCCCCCCCCTCCGCATCAGGCGTGGAAATTCTTCATACTCCGGTAAAATTGATTACTAAAAGACGTTTCTGCATATGCAGAGTTTAAAATAATTCTCCCCCTTGGGCTGATAATGTAGAGATGTCAGAGCGGATGATCACTCGCAGAGAGAAGCCACTTACAGCTATTCTGTCACAAGGACAAGACGTGGCCTCGGCTGGAAAGAGCCACCGGGTCAGCGTAGCCTGCGGCGCCTTCTGCAGGAGCATGGCCTGGCGTTAACGTCTACAGGCCCATTTGTCTGAAATATACTTCGTAAGCTCATCAGCCTCATTATCTTAGTAAGGGAAAGTTAAAGGGGCAATATACTTCTCACTGCGAAGGTGGTGGTCCTCTCATTCTATTTAAACGGTAAGGGAAAGCCTTTACTGGAACACTCCTTTAAAGGGGGTTGTCCTGGATTTGGATACTGATGGTCTATCCTCAGGATAGGTCATCCATATCTGATTGGAGAGGGTCCGACTCCTGGCACCCCTGCCGAATAGCTGCTTGTGAAGGCCTCTGCGCTAGGCTAGTGACGTCACATTCAATGGTCAAGTGAATGGGCCTGGACGGCAATACCAAGCACAGCCACTATACAATGGACGGCGCTGTGCTTGGTGAAAAGCACCGTGGCCTCTTCAAACAGCTGATCAATTGTTGCCCCAGCAGTAGGACCTCCAATGATCAGATATTGATAACCTATCCTGAGGATAAGCCACCAATATCAAAATCCAGGACAATCCCTTTAAATGAGAAAGATCTACAAGACCAGATGGGGGCACAATTCCAAATTGCAGTGTTATAAAAACCATCCTGTACTTATAGGTCTATGGGGCACGGAAGCCTTACACAGGGGCCCTCTCAGAACTTCTGATTGATCCATAATGGGCAGTGCTTGTAGTCGCCATGGTCTGCACAATCCTCTTTCCCTAGCCTTCTTTTTTGGAGGGGGGGGGGGTATTATTTAGAACTTAATTTGCTCAAAATTTCAGGTGGATCCATCACACACGCTGCCCTATGCGAGCTGTAATTGTGTACTTTACTGCCCTGTCCACCAGTATTTCTCGGCCTGCTTTATGAAATGGACGTGGCGATGTTTGCTGTATAATGACGTAAACTTCCGGCTTGTCATGTGACCACACTATCCAATGGTCCTTAAGCGTGAATTCATGACAAGTCATTGTTCGTGGACCCGGTGGGACATCAAGAGATTTTAATGGTATATTAAAAAGCCTTTGTTCCCATGTTCTACCGATTTTCTAGAGCTTCTTTTAATACTAGACAATTCCTCTAAGGCCTCATGCACACAAACGTATTTTCTTTCCGTGTCCGCTTCGTTTTTTTTGCAGACCGTATATGGAACCATTCATTTCAACGGGTCCACAAAAAAACCAGAGGTTACTCCGTGTGCATTCTGTTTCCGTACGCCTGCATGTCCGTTCCGCCAAAAAATAGAACACATCCTATTATTCTCGGAATTGGACTGTTCTATTAGGAGCCAGCTGTTCTGTTCTGCAAAATACGGAATGCACAGGGACGTCATCCGTATTGTTTGCGCATCCATGTTTTGCAGACCGAAAAATACATACAGTCGTGTGCATGAGGCCTAAGGCTGAGTTCACACTTCAGTTATTTCCATCAGTTATTGTGAGCCAAACCAAGTAGTGAAGCCTCCTTAGAGATCAGGTATAATGGCGAGATTTGCACCCGTTTTGTGTTTTTGACCTAAACCTGGTTTTGGCTCATTATAAGGGCTTATTCAGATGGCCGTATGCTGTCCGCAAAAATGCAGATCCGTTTTTTTGCGGATTAGATGAGGACATTCACTTCAATGGGGCTCCTTTTCCTCCGTTCTATGGCTCCGCAAAACAAATAAAACATGTCCTATACTTGTCAGTGACAATCAGGACGTCGGCCCATTGAAGTCCGTTTTTCTGCAGACATGCTGAACTGTCCCCTAAAAAAACAGATCCGCATTTTTGCAGACAGCATACGGCCGTCTGAATGAGCCCTAACTGATGGGAATAACTGAAGTGTGAACTTGGCCTAAGTTGGCTATAGAGGGGAGGATTCATCACGCACTGTCCGCACTCCAGAATTCTGGCTTCAAAAAGACACAACATTTTATGGGCATATTTGTGAAAAAAGTTGCAACATTTTGCATTTTTACACCACTCCAGTTTTGAAAAGTGGGTCTGATTAACCAGTCGAGCCGATTTAAAGTAGATTGATTGACTGCAACTTTTAAAAAATAGGCTGGATCTCCACAGGGTTCCATTATAGTCAATGGGGCCTGACGGTGCTCCGGCTCGCTCCAACGACGCCGGATGTTATGAATTCCGGTCGGCTGTTCCTCTGGCGGAACGGCTTACCAGACGATATAAACACTAGTGTGAAACAAGCCTTATTTCTACGAAGTGTGAGCCACCAAAAGAAGAGGACCAGAGAGGCGGAAATCCTAATTGTCCATTTTGCCTTTTTAACACTGGGAGATAATGGAGAGGGATGAGTTGTCCACATAGAATACGGTTGGCAGATCTCATCAAAACTGGTGGAATCCACTAGATTCTGTGACTTAAACCTTAGTAAAATTCACAGAACCCTTTAAGCGCAAACCTCTAACTGGAACTCTGGACTGCAAAGTGGTGACACCAAGGCCTCCTGCACACGAATTTGTGATGCCCGTTGCTGTATTGTGGACCGTATTTGCAGATCCGCAATACACGGGCGGCGTTCCGTGGGCATTCCACATCCTGGATGCGGACCCATTCACTTCAATGGTTCCGCAAATCCGGAGATGCGGAACGGACTCACGGAACCCTCCGTGGGGTTTCGTTCCGTACTTCCTTTCTGCAAAAAGATAGAACATGTCCTATCTTTTTGCTGGACGGGTGGACCACGGACCCATTAAAGTGAATGGGTCTGCGACCCGCTGCGGCTGCCCCACGGTCAGCGTTTGTGTAGTGCGGCCCGCAGAACGGCCACGGGGCGCACACATAAGTGTGCAGGAGGCCTAAAACTGATGTACACATGGAGCAGACCTTGTGGCTTAAGGCTCCTCATCATACCACCCTGGACATGGACGTAAGGAGTAGGGAGAGCAGTAAACATTTCCAGTCGTATCCAAGACATGGAGGTCGGCTGCAAAGTGTTCTCAGGCGCAGAATCCGCTTTGTCTTCCCTTTCTTTGAGAGAGAATCAGACACGCCAATTACTCATCACTATCTTCCACATCACCCGGCATCTCTACCTACTCATAATTGAGTCTCCTTCATCAGATTCTAAAATATTTTCTCAATTTCAAGGTCAATTATGTGCATTCCTTTCTTGTAATTAAGGCGCACCAAAGTGGCCTGTGGTTACATCTCTCGAGTGATTACCACCCACCTCCCAGTCCCGCATTGTGCCCCATCAATTAATCCTATTTTTTGTGGTCCCTCCCAGTCCTCCCGTGACAGATCTAAGCCACTACTGATTGTGATTAATCCCAAAGCAATCAATTCCAGACCACATCTGATGGCAGTTCTGAAAACTTTGCTAGGAAAACAAAAAATAAATGGTTTTCTAATAGCAACCAGTGAGATGTTTGCCTTTATTTGCTCAACCATACCGAGGGAAACACAATTAAAACCTAATTTGTTGATTTTTTTCTTGGTCAAAGGGACTGCCTGGTTCAGAAAACCCATTTCTAAACAATATATTCGGGGAAAGCAGCTATAAAGAACGTCTCTCACTCTGGAGGACCCGACAGGTCCATGCATTACAATGGACATTCATGTAATGCTTAATTTCCCCTGTGGTGGCAGTGTAGGGCAATTGAACATTTCCTGCCTGGATCCACTACCGATCACCTTTTCACTGAGACGATCCACAGCAGAAAACCTTTTTTAAAGAATATTTATTCTTAAAATTAATAAAACCTAACCCAATGAGTAGTCTCTGAACACCCCAGCTAAAAAAAAGTCAGCCTCCGCCATGAACGGGTGATATGTCGATGGCAATACTAACCGTTTTGCACTTTATTAGTTAAGATTTAGATCCTATATCCTTTATAAACTGCCAATGGGATAGACTACAGATGCATAGCTACTTGGGCCATGGACATGAGAGGCACACAACAGGCATCGTGCAATTTAGATAAGGTATTAATAGAAATATTGCATTACAGCGCCGCTTACCATTCAATTATGTGTCACACAGGGGTGTCTGACCACAGCCGGATGGGGACGGCGGAGTTGTAATTACACTGCTCACCGCTGCAATGCCGATGACAAGCAGGTACACAGTGAAGAGAAGGCAGCGCTGGTATGGGGGCAGATCGGCAGAGGTGCTGGCAGTCGGCCCCCTGCTGACCTGATATTGATGACCTATCCTGAGGATAGATGTGGACAACCCCTTTAAGCATAGCATCATTCTTCATTTTACACTGGATTTTCACTTATCCCGGACAACCACTTTACTATTATTGTATGGGCACCTTTAGGTTCCATTAGCAAATGCCAAGGTGCATTGGGCTACCTGGGTTCTTGGACTCTGTCCAGTGATACGCATTAGAGGTATATCGGCAGAAGTCCAGCAAGATCAGCCCATCTACTATGTATAGGGGCCCCCAATAAGGTTCAGGCTGTTGGAATTCAAGATGCCAGATCCTTTAAGTAAGCGGTGGCCAGAGGAGTCCAGCAGAGGCTTTCTACCCTTTCCCATCCACGTGGTCACGTATATGGAGGAGCAGTGTCGGGAGAGAGCGGTCGGCTGACCAAGCGTTCACCTGGCAGCTATCTCTTGCTCGTGTCAATGGCGCTTATTAGGACAGGCTCCCACACCACCATAGGCTTAGATGCTCCTCATCACTGTCCGCCATCGACCCCATTGTTTGCAATCTAAACATCAGTCGAGTGAACGTCTAGGTTTGACTTTTTTAATTCATTCCTTAGAATTAGACCTCCCTTAGCGAGAAGGAGCACAAAGTGATATGCACATCATTCTGTGCTGTAACAACTCACTAGTAGTGTGTCATTTTCACCTCGTCACCTCTTCCTGACACTTTGATCTTTGCACCTTTTTTTCGTCAGAGTTCAATACCTTTTCCTTCTACCACAACACTAACAGCATTGCACCTTGACTGAACTATGTGATTCATTAACAGAATCCTACCCTTCGACGTTTGGACCCTTTGCTCTCTGGGACTTGAAGCCCATATGCCACCTTACCTTTCATTTTCACATTGGCGCGCCGTTGACACCACCATTTAGCTGCAATTAAAAAACCCGAGCTTCTGCCACAAACTTCCACATGCAATTAAAACATTAAGACCTTGACTGCAAGGAGAACTTTCTGTTATCTGTCGTTTTTGGTATTTTATTTATTTTTTAGCCTTTTTTTGGGTGCATTCCTTGCATTTTTTTAAAGGAGATATAAAAATGATGATAGGAGTCCAGGTTGTGAATAGATAATTCTTTATCATCTGTAGACAGGGCAGATAACAGGATACTTTACCCGGCCAATCCCACCTCTGCCCTTTACGCTAACCTACAACTAATTCCATTAATTTCATGCTAATTTCTGCCAGACAGATGGCACCCGTATCAGTCACATCGCTGCTCCTGCCATGTCGCAAAGTCTTTTCATTCAAACCTCAATCAACCTGCTGTGATCTTAGGCAGGAAAATAAAAATTGGTTGGTGATGAAAATCATCACAAATGTTACAGAAGTAACAAGAAACTCTCCGTTAGGCCTCATGCACACGACCGTTGTGTGTTTGGCGTTCCGCAATTTGTGGAACGGCCGGACAGCCATTGATATAACTGCCAATTGTTGTCCACAAAACGGACAAGAATAGGACAGGTGATATATTTTTTGCAGACCAGGGAACGGAGCGACGGATGCGGACAGCACACAGAGTGCTGTCCACATCTTTTGCGGCCCCATTAAAGTGAATGGGTCCGCATCTGTGCCAAAAAAGCTGCGGTTAGGATGCGGACCAAAAAAAACGGTCGTGTGCATGAGGTCTTATATGCATTAAACAGAAAAGAGTGGACGCTTTGCGATTGTTTTGTGACTTACGGGCGACCTCCTAGCCCAAAAAGTTCTTTCACTGCAGCGTATTCCATATTCCTGCCTATGGGAGGTAACAATCGATCAGACGTGCATTCTGATCCAAAATCTGAACGACATACGCCCACAAATCAATACGCCCACAAATCACCCTGAGGTTCACAAGCTCGCAGATATTTCTACGACAGATTTTAAAATCGGTAACCAGGAGAAAAACACATTGACGATGCAGGCTGCGAAATTCATGGATTTGGGATTTCTGTTGAAGCATCCATGACAGATTTTTCTGATGGAAAATTCTACCGCCCTAGCGTATGGAAGGGTCCTGACTCTCCTTCAGTGGCACAAGATTGGGCATGCTGGACGTGTGATCTTTTGTTCTCATGGCAAATTTGGCTGCGTTCACCTCCCCGTTAGAGATGATCCAGAAGCCTGATTTGGCACAAATGCCAGGTTTTGGACGGACAAATACCATCACATGCAATGTTTTTTTTTGTCTGGCAGTGATCTGTTGAATCCGGCAATGCCAGATCCGGTGAATGCCGACAGGCTGTTCTCTGCCGGAGCAGCTTGCCAGAGACAGTCACTGGGGATGTGAACGCCACCTAAGCCGCCATCAGAGGTGTCCGTGAGCAGCTTATTTCCCTATGCCTAAGGCCCCTTTCACACAGGTGAGTTTTCCGAGGGGGTGCAATGCGTCAGGTGAATGCATTGCACCCGCACTGAATCCGGACCCATTCATTTCCATCGCAGCATGTTCTATATTCCGCGTTTTTCACGCAACACAGGCCCCATAGAAGTGAATGGGGCTGCATGAAAATCGCAAGCAAGTGCGGATGCGGTGCGATTTTCACGCATGGTTGCTAGGAGATGATAGGGATGAGCAACCCTGGACCCCATTAAAGTAAATTCACTGGATTTTCTATCTTTATTCAGCAGGACCTGCGCTGATGTCACTGCGCTCAGATGATGTCATTGAAGGTCCTTTTGCAGGTCCTGAAAGAAGAAGAAAGAAGACTATTCCGGATTTGCGAACAAGTGAATAAGGTGAGTTAATTTATTTTTATTTTTTAACAGCTCAATCGACATTTTAGTAATCATTCTGTATTAAGAATGCAATTACTTTCCCTTATAACCATGTCATAAGGGAAAATAACAACATCTACACAACACCGAACCCAAACCCAAACTTCAGTGAAGAAGTCCGTGTCTGGGTACCACATCCAGTTTCTTATCACGTGTGTGCTAAACGCATTGCACCCGCGCGATAAAAACTGAACAACGCAATGCAATCAAAACTGATGAAAATTGCGTGCGCACTCGCGCGGGTTTCCCGCAATGCACCCGGGACGCATCAGGAGCAAATCTGGGACGACTGTGTGAAAGGAGCCTAATGAGAACACAAAGTAAATAAGCTCTTATCCATGAGGACAAAAGCTGGCTCTCTGGTGAGACCTCACCCTAGAAGTCAACGTCTGGGAATCTGTTACCATGAAAATGCAGCGTAATCCGCAGGCAGCCTGTTATAGAGCAGGAGGAGCTGAGCAGACGGATATATCGCTTTTTGGGGGGGGAAAAAGATTTAGTAAAGCTTGTGTTTTATTCATTTACAGTTGTAAGAAAAAGTATGTGAACCCTTTGGAATGATTTGGATTTCTGCACAAATTGGTCATAAAATGTGATCTGATCTTCATCTAAGTCACAACAATAGACAATCACAGTCTGCGTAAACTAATAACAAACAAAGAATTACATGTTACCATGTTTTTATTGAACACACCATGTAAACATTCACAGTGCAGGTGGAAAAAGTATGTGAACCCTTGGATTTAATAACTGGTTGAACCTCCTTTGGCAGCAATAACTTCCACCAAACGTTTCCTGTAGTTGCAGATCAGACGTGCACAACGGTCAGGAGTAATTCTTGACCATTCCTCTTTACAGAACGGTTTCAGTTCAGCAATATTCTTGGGATGTCCGGTGTGAATGGCTTTCTTGAGGTCCTGCCACAGCATCTCAATCGGGTTGAGGTCAGGACTCTGACTGGGCCGCTCCAGAAGGTGTATTTTCTTCTATTTAAGCCATTCTGTTGTTGATTTACTTCTATGCTTTGGGTCGTTGTCCTGTTGCAGCACCCATCTTCTGTTGAGCTTCAGCTGGTGGACAGATGGCCTTAAGTTCTCCTGCAAAATGTCTTCATAAACTTGGGAATTCTTTTTTTCCTTCGATGATAGCAATCCGTCCAGGCCCTGACGCAGCAAAGCAGCCCCAAACCATGATGCCCCCACCACCATACCTCACAGTTGGGATGAGGTTTTGAGGTTGGTGTGCTGTGCCTCTTTTTCTCCACACATAGTGTTGTGTGTTTCTTCCAAACAACTCAACTTTGGTTTCATCTGTCCACAGAATATTTTGCCAGTACTGCTGTGGAACATCCAGGTGCTCTTGTGCAAACTGTAAACATGTAGCAATGTTTTTTTTGGACAGCAGTGGCTTCCTCTGTGTCATCCTCCCATGAAATCCAATCTTGTTTAGTGTTTTACGTATTGTAGATTCGCTAACAGGGATGTTAGCATATGCCAGAGACTTTTGTAAGTCTTTAGCTGACACTCTAGGATTCTTCTTCCCCTCATTGAGCAGTCTGCGCTGTGCTCTTGTAGTCATCTTTACAGGACAGGCCACTCCTAGGGAGAGTAGCAGCAGTGCTGAACTTTCTCCATTTATAGACAATCTGTCTTACCGTGGACTGATGAACAGCAAGGCTTTTGGAGATACTTTTATAACCCTTTCCAGCTTTATGCAAGTCAACAATTCTTAATCGTAGATCTTCTGAGAGCTCTTTTGTGCGAGGCATCATTCACATCAGGCAATGCTTCTTGTGAAAAGCAAACCCAGAACTGATGTGTGTGTTTTTTATAGGGCAGGGCAGCTGTAACCAACACCTCCAATCTCATCTCATTGATTGGACTCCAGTTGGCTGACACCTCACTCCAATTACCTCTTGGAGATGTCATTAGTCTAGGGCAGTGATGGCGAACCGGCACTCAGAGCCCTCTCTGTGGGCACCCGTGCCTTGGAAAAAGTCTATGGTGTACCAATATGCTTTACTTTTCCTACCATTCATCAGCACAGGACGCACTATGAACAGCGCAGGCAGCGCACTGAATGTAGGCTATTAAGCTATTATAACTCAATGATAAAGTACATGGAAGATATACTATATTGGTATTCAGGTAAAATTGCTGTGTTGGCACTTTTGCGATAAATAAGTGGGTATTTGGTTGCAGTTTGGGCACTCCGTCTCTAAAAGGTTCACCATCACTGGTCTAGGGGTTCACATACTTTTTCCACCTGCACTGTGAATGTTTACATGGTGTGTTCAATAAAAACATGGTAACATTTAACTCTTTGTGTGTTATTAGTTAAGCAGACTGTGATTGTCTATTGCTGTGACTTAGATGAAGATCAGATCACATTTTATGACCAATTTGTGCAGAAATCCATATCATTCCAAAGGGTTCACATACTTTTTCTTGCAACTGTATATCTGTGCTCATTCTGGGCTTTGAAGTCCAGGAGGCGGTCCTATCAGTGATTGACAGCCTCCCCTCTATGACTGTGTATACAGAGATAGCTGTCAATCACTTCAGAGCCCAGAATGTGCAGGAGTTTAAATGAATAAAACACAAGTTTTACTGAATCTTCTCCCATAAAACGATATATCAATCTGCTCAGCAACTCCTGCTCTATAACAGGCCGCCTGCAGATCAGACGCCATGTTCAACATGACAGGTAACCTTTAAATAGGTCTTGGAACAGTGACTTGGGATATAAGCCAAAATCAGAGGGGGGGGGGGGAGGGGGGGATTTATCAAAACTGGTGTTAAGGAAAACTGTCTTAGGCTACTTTCACACTTGCGGCAGAGAGATCCGGCAAGCAGTTCCGTCGCCGGAACTGCCTGCCGGATCAGGCAAAATGTATGCTAACTGATGGCATTAGTAAGACTGATCAGGATCCTGATCAGTCGAAAAAATGCATTGAAATGCCGGATCCGTCGTTCCGGTGTCATCCGGCAAAACGGATCCGGCATTTATTTTTTTTTCACCTTCAGTCTGCGCATGCGCATAACGGAACGCCGGATCCGGAGCTAATACATCCCTATGGGAAAAAATGCCAGATCTGGCGTTCAGTTTTTTTCGCCGGAGAGAAAACCGTAGCATGCTGCAGTTTTCTCTTTTGCCTGATCAGTCAAAACGACTGAACTGAAGACCTCCTGATGCAAACTGAACGGATTCCTCTCCATTCAGAATGCATGGGGATATGCCTGATCAGTTCTTTTCCGGTATAGCGCCCCTAGGACGGAACTCTATGCCGGAAAAGAAAAACGCAAGTGTGAAAGTAGCCTTAGTTGCGAACAGCAATCAATAAGATTTCACTTTTGCTTTCATTTTTCAGAGCTCCTTTTCCATAAGAAGACACCCATCTGCAGACAGCTGGTTTTGCTTTCTTTTCTCCCTCGTCACTGCAGAGCAGGGTATTGGTTTGGTCGGGTGAAAGGCTCACGCTCGGCCAAGCCAACCCCTTTAACAACCCTATTAAAGTCTATGGGGAAAACCACTCTACAGAAGGTGCAGAATCGCGCAAACAACTGCCATGCTGGAGATTTTAAAATCCACCCAAACAGGTCAATTTACGCACCTGTCAAATCTCTTTCACTTTGCTGGTACTGTATTACGCCGCGGTTTTCCTGCGAAAAATCCACGCAGAAAAACCGCATGTAATCCACATCATGTGTACCCTAAGTATACGTGCACACAGGTGCAGGTTTGCCAACAGAAAATCCACACAAACTTCCGCGCAGATTTTCGCAGCAAATCTGCACCTAAATATGCATGTGTTACTTGCGTTTTTTTTTTTTTTTTGATGCATCTTTGCCACAGATCTCCCCTTGCATTAAAAAGGGTGAAATCCGCACAAAGAATTGACATGCTGCAGACTTCAAAATGCGCGAGGAAAGTCAATTTCTGCACCAAAGTAACAACCAAGTGATTTGTGAAATCTTACGAAGTATTACGCTGTGTTTTTTCCAGATGGGAAAGCTGTGCGTAATCTGCCACGCGTGCAGGTAGCCTAAGAACCTTTCCACCCTTTTCAATGCAAGGATGAAATTTGTGGCAAGACCACATCAAATCTGCACTAAAAACCACAAGTAAGGCCTCGTTCACATTTCCGTGTCAATGTCACGTCTGTGAAAAAAAGCGTACGCGTTTCATTTAATTTATAAAGCTGTCCATGAAGGATCCATGGTTGGTCCGTGTGTCCGTTTTTACCATCCGTGTGTCATCCATAATTTACTGACGTTGCCAAGCTGAAAATGTATTTCCAAAGAATCTCCTATTAGTCTTCAGTGAAAAACGGACGCGACACGGATGTGTGCCAGTGATTTTCGCGAACCCATAGACTTCAATGGGCGTGCTTGGTCCGCATCACGGATCAAAGTAGTGCACGTCCCCGTGATTTTTTTTTACTGACCCACGGTCATAAAAAAAAAAAACTGAAATGTGAACAGACACATTTAAATCAATGGGTACGTGTGCTGTCCGTGGAAAATGCGCACTGCAAAGGTCATTAACAAACAGAAATGTGAACGAGGCCTAACACATGCGTTTTTTTTTTTTTTTTTTGCGGATTTGGTGCGGAAATGCACAGAAATCCATGAAGATTTTGTTTGTAAACCTGCACCCGTGTGACCAGGCCGTACGATGCCAGGGAATCATCCCTGCCACCTGATGCATGCGCTGAATGCTGCTGAAGCAAAAATTCTAAAAGTTAAAGGGGTCGTTCAGGAATAGAAAAACATGGCTGCTTTCTTCCACTAGCAGTACGGCACCTGTCCATAGGTTGTGTGTGGCATTGTAGCTCAGCTCCGTTGGAGTCCATGGGGCAGAGCTGCAATACCGCACACAGCCTGTAGAGTGGTGTAGTGATGGGTTTTTTTTACAAGAAAGCAGCCATGTTTTTTTCAAATCCTGAACAACCCCTTTAACTTTGATAAAATCCCCCGGAATGAACGGTGCACGTAGGTTTTACCAAGGGGAACTCTGCTTTCCACCGGTGTTACCCTTTAAGAATCAAGGCATTTTCTGCTGAAGAAAGAATATGCCGCGTACCTGATGAGTGAAGTCATTTCATGTGATTTCTGGGTGCATCCAGGGCACTGAGTGCCCACAGCATGCATCACGCTGAGCTTTCCTGCAATGACTCAGTGCTTTATACTTTTGATTTCCTGGGTGCTGAACGGACCCGTATGAGAAGCGCTGAGCATACATCAAATACCCGGCACAGGGCAGAGTTCGCCCATTACACGCCCAGATATGCCATGCTTTAAATAGCCTTCATTTACTGTAAGAGGACGAGCCCAGAATTCAGCTGTTATGTAAACTATTTTCTAAAAGCAGCGCATACCGAGCGTTCATGCAGAGTAAACCAGGGGCGGCGATTAGGTAGCGATGATCTTCGCAGTCACATGTCTGCTGCTTACTTGGATGCGAAGGAACATGAGAATTATATGCATGTCTGTATCGGGCTGTACTAATACACAGGGCAATGCCCCCCTCCCTCCAGTACCATTGACTTGAATGGCTGCCAAGCAGTAGCACATTTTCCCAGCAGCAGCCACGGCTTCCCTCTGTAAATTAGTGGGTTTGCTGGAGAGACAATGCCTCTAAAGGGGTCCTCAGGGATTTAAAGGGGGTGTCTCACCTCAGACATTGGTGGCATACTGCTAGGATATGCCACCAATGTCGGACAGGTGGTGGTCCCACATTTCTAGAATGTAGCCACAAAGTGAACAAAACCGCACCATTCACCCGCGGCCGCCCCACAATTTATTACTATGGGAGTTCCAAAACAGCTGATCGTTGGCTTGGCAATTTCCGGCAGTCCCATGGAAGTGAACGGAGGGTCTGTGCTCTCATTCACTTGGGAGGCCCTGATCTAGAGATTGGTGGCATATCGCTAGGATATGTCCATCTATGTGTGAGGTGGCACAACCCCTTTAAAGCGCACCTGTCAGTAGAATAAACCCTATTAAACCCGGTATACCGCCTGGTAGGGTTGATCCTGCAGATTAAAATGTTACCTGTCCAGTGAAAATCAATTGCTGCTTTCAGAAGCATAAAAACCACTTTTTTTCTGCATGCAAAAGATGTGGATAGGGGATTTGTGGTCTTAAAGGGGTTGTTCACCCTCGGGGGCCTTATGGGCAAACCCCCCCCCCAGTAAGGCCGAACCTGCAGAGGGGATAACACTTACCTAATCCCCGCCGCTGGGTTCTAGTTTCTTCGCTCCCGGTCTCTGCCATGGTTGGAGATTTCCAGTCTCTTGGCGTCAAGATCCAGTTTAGCAGGGGTTACATGCTCGTGGCGTTTGTGTGTTCCCCATGCATCATGTCAATGGGTCAAGTGATCCATGTCAAACTGGATGTTGATGCAGGAAGACCAGAGATCTGCAGCTGGGACAAGCCCTTTAAAGGGAGTCTGTCATCAGCATTTCACCTTTGTAACCCTTCCCATAGCTTTCTAGCAGCCTTAAGGTTAATAAAAACGTTACCTTTATGATCAATCCTGGACTTATAAACCGGCAAAAACCATCTTTGTAGCATATGCAAATGAGGGCTCGCAAGTGCCCAGGGGCGGCGTTACCCTCGTAGGTGCCCTGCTAGCTCAGCCTTTTCATTGTGTCCCCCCGCCCCTTCCTACCCCCCGCCCGCCCCTCCTTTCCCTCTGACCGCCTATCTACTAACTTGTTGTTTCGCCGAGATCCCGCGCCTGCGCAGTCAGGCCGGCGCATGCGCACTGCGATGCCCATTCCTTGTACGGCATCACAGTAATTAATGCGCATGCGCCGGCCGACGGACTGAGTGCGCACGCGCGGGATCTCTGTGAAACAAGAAGTTAGTAGATAGGCGGTCAGAGGGAAAGGATGGGCGGGGGGAAGCGAAGAAAAGGCTGAGCTAGCAGGGCACCTACGAGGGTAACGCCGCCCCTGGGCACTTGCGAGCCCTCATTTGCATATGTTACAAAGATGTTTGTTGACGGTTTTATAAGTCCAGGATTGATGCTAAAGGTAACGTTTTTATTAACTGTACGGATGCTAGAGAGCTATGGGAAGGTTACAAAGGTGAAATGCTGATGACAGACTCCCTTTAACTGTCGGTGACCTATGCTTAGAATAGGCAAATAACTGACTGGCACAAAGAAGAGACTGCAGTACTCCACCGAATGGCACCAAGATGCAGCACAGGGATGGCCAACCTGCGGCTCTCCAGCTGTTGCAAAACTACAACTCCCAGCATGCCCAGTCTGCCCACAGCTATCAGCCTACAGCAGGGCATGGTGGGAGTTGTAGTTTTACAGCAGCTGGAGAGCCGCAGGTTTGCCATCCCTGCTCTAGGGGGCATCAATATTTAAAAGGGGTTGTCCAGGATTAGAAAAACATGGCTTCTTTCTTCCAAAAACAGCATCCCCCCTGTCCCCAGGTTGTGTGGGGTATTATAGCTCAGCCTCTTCACGTCAGGTGGAGCCTTTCTAAAACATTTTTAATAGGTGAACAACTCTGTTAAAGGAATATTCTGGTTCTGACACGTTATCCCGATCCATAGTATTGGCTTGAAGGGGGGTTTCACAGCTGTGACCACCACTGATCACGAGTACAGGAACCCCGACCCTGTGGAGCCCCCCAAAATGAATGCTTCATTCTTTTCTAGGGGTGCACCGAAATTTCGGCGGCCGAAAATGCACCTAATCCATTTCTGCCGATATTTTTACATATCGGCCGAAAATAGCGGGGAGGGACTGGGAGGAGGAGCTGGGGCCGGTGCGTTCACTGTGCTCCGCCCCCCAGCTCCAGTAGTTATAAAATGTGTACAATTAATAAGGATTCTATTCAGGAGGCCCCCTCTGCAGTAGAACATTCAATACAGCCACATCCTACTCACAGGGCTGTTATCTTAATGCTGGCCGGCCGGGCAGACGAGCGGCAGCGTCACGACTGACGTCACATGCCTGCGCCGCCTCCTTCATTCAGAAAGTAGGCCGGGCACAGTGACGTCAGTTGTGACGCTGCCGCTCGTCTGCCCGGCCGGCCAGCACAGCCCTGTGAGTAGGATGTGGCTGTATTGAATGTAATACTGCAGAGGGGCCTCATGAATAGAATCCTTATTAATTGTACACATTCTATAACTACTGGAGCTGGGGGCCGGAGCACAGTGAACGCACCGGCCCCCAGCTCTTCCTCCCAGTCCCTCCCCGCTATTTTCTATTAATTGTACACATTTTATAATAACTAGTCTGTACTGGAGCGGCAATGGGGAAGGGGGGTTCTGTGGATGGCACTGTTATGGGGTGGGTGGGGGTCTGTGGATGGCACTGTTATGGGGTGGGTGGGGGTCTGTGGATGGCACTGTTATGGGGTGGGTGGGGGTCTGTGGATGGCACTGTTATGGGGTGGGTGGGGGTCTGTGGATGGCACTGTTATGAGGTGGGGGGGTCTGTGGATGGCACTGTTATGAGGTGGGGGGTCTGTGGATGGCACTGTTATGGGGTGGGTGGGGGTCTGTGGATGGCACTGTTATGGGGTGGGTGGGGGTCTGTGGATGGCACTGTTATGGGGTGGGTGGGTAATATGATTTATTAAATTCATGAAAAAGAATTATTAATAAAATCATTAAAAAAAAAGTATTTTAAAAGTATTTGGGCAAAAAGGCAGTTTCGGTTTCGGTCAAGGGGTATCCTGAATTTTCAGTTTCGGACCAGAATTTTCATTTCGGTGCACCCCTATTCTTTTCTATAGGAGTTCCAGGGACAGCCAAGTAAACCGCTCTGCTATTTCCAGAACTCCCATAGAGATGAATGGAGCGCAGCGCGCACGCTGGATCTGCTGTTCCCTTCATTTCAGGGGGCCCCGAGGGGTACGGGGTTTAATAATAATAATCATTATTTTTATAACCCCAACATATTCCGCAGCGCTTCCGCTCTCATGAGGAGTGGGGGTCCCAGTGGTTGAACCCCTCACCGATCTAATAGTTACCCATACAACAGGAGGACCCCTTTAAATCCAGGAAAACACCCAGCTTTATCAGGCTTAACTTTGTACATTTTATATTTAATCTCCTGCCAATTATGAATTATAATAGCGATTATATTATATGTTGCATAGCGCTTACAGTTTGTGCTGCGCTTACACGTTAATTTTTGTCAGTCCATTTAACCAGCGCGCTTTCCTGCGTTCTACCTCTGGACCCCCCTTCCCTCCTTTCTGCTTTGTAAGACGCTTGTAGTTTGTCTTTATGATAAACTTTTCAGACTTCAGGGAGTAAATGCGGTAGAACACTTCCCCTGGGGGTTATTTTAAGGGCCGGGGTACGTTACAAATAATATCTTTTATCCATATGAAGTCACCTGGGGGGCAGTATACAATGTTACACACGGGTTTTATTTGGATGAGATAAGCTATCAGAGCTATTAGGAGCATAAACTTGAAGCTATGCTGCCATGTATAGCCTGCCATCGCCGCTGGACGCACAGCCGCTGCTCCTGAGAAGAGGAGGGCGGGGGACGATCTGGTAGCAAATAATAGGTTTGGGAAAATCAAAAACGAGGAGGATGCTCTGATTTAGGGCTTAAGCACACAAACGTATTTTATTTCCGTGTCCGTTTTTTTTTGCGGACCGTATGCGGAAACATTCATTTTAATGGGATGCAAAAAAAAATGGAAGTGCATTCCGTTTTCATATGTCCATTCCGCAAAAAAATAGAACATGTCTTATTATTGTGCGCATTTCAGACAAGGATAGGACTGTGCTATTAGGGGCCAGCTGTTCCGTTTCGCAAAATACGGAATGCACACGGACGTCACATGGTCATACGTATTTTCTTTCCGAGTCCGTTCCGTTTTATTTTGCAGACCATATGCGGAACCATTAATTTCAATGGGTCCGCAAAAAAACAGAAGGTACTCCGTGTGCATTCCGTTTCCGTATTTCCATTCTGCAAAAAAATAGAACATGTCCTATTATTGTCCGCATTTAGGAGAAGGATAGTGCTGTTCTATCAGGGGCCAGCTGTTCCGTTCCGCAAAATACGGAATGCACACGGACGTCATCCGTATTTTTTGTATGTCCGTTTTTTGCAGACCGCGAAATACATAGTCGCGTGCATGAGCCCTTACACTGTGCACAGAGGTATCTCTCAGAGAAAGAGAACCATCTCATGAGGACCAGCTGCTGGAAGGGGATTCCTGTGGGTCAGCGTTTAAATAACCTTTAAATAAGCCATGGAACAAGGAAAAATAGCCAAGTCCATTCACACGTCCGTAATTTGGGTCCGCATTCGTTCCGCAATTTGCAGACCCATTCACTTTCAATAGGCTGGAACGGATGCGAACACGCATTTCCGGGATCCGCATCAGTTTTTTTCGGGATACGCAATTCAGTTCCTGAAAAAAGTAGAACATGTCCTATCCTAAAGGCATTTTCTATTAGTGTCTGTGATGTGCGGTCCGCAAATCGAGGATTGCACATTGCAGGTGTCCGTGTTTTGCGGATCCGCAAATCACTTACGGACGTGGGAATGGACCCTAAAAGGCCTCATGCACACGACAGTATTTTTTCACGGTCCGCAAAACGGGGTTCCATTGTTACGTGATCTATGTCCGTTTTTTCTTCCGTGGGTCTTCCTTGATTTTTGGAGGATCACCAGACCAGAAAAGTGAATAAGAAATCAAGTCAAGTTTGCCTTGAAAATGATAGGAAAAAAACGGACACGGATCACGGACGCGGATGACAATCTTGTGTGCCTCCGTGTTTTTTCACGGACCCATTGACTTGAATGAGTCCGCGAACCGTTGTCCGGCAAAAAAATAGGACAGGTCATATTTTTTTGACGGACAGGAAACACGGATCACGGACGCGGATGACAAACGGTGCATTTTCCGAGTTTTCAACGGACCCATTGAAAGTCAATGGGTCCGCAGAAAATCACGGAAAACGGAACAACGGACACGGATGCACACAACAGTCGTGTGCATGAGGCCTAAATCTAACTATATGTGACCCAGTCCAGGGATACATACTGCTGCCTGACTCAACATAAAACTTACTTGTCTTAGTATTAGTATCCGAAGTGCAGAAAATTAAAGGGAACCTGACATCAACTCTATGGTGACCTCACTGAGGGCAGCATAAGATAGTGACAGAAATGCTGATGTCAGCGGTGTGTCACTCATCAGCTAAAGGTAGGTGGTTGCCGAGAACCAACATCATAACCATTGCAGCCCAGGCCTGGAAAAGAGTCAAATCTACTTGAGAAGAGTCCTGCTTATTCCTAATCTCCTGCTCTCCCTCCCATCTGCTGATGATTGGCAGTTCTCTCCTAGAGAGAAAGGGAGAAAACTCTGTAGAAGGCGGTCAGTCATCAGCAGGCGGGCGGGAGAGCAGGAGATCATGAATAACCAGGACTCTTCTCAGGTGTCCGTGACTCTTCTCCAGGCCCAGTCTGCAACTATTGTGATGTTGGTTTTCGACAACCACTTACTTTTATCTTATAAATGACCGACCGCTGAAATCAACTCACCTGTCTCTACTTTATTCTGCCGTTAGTATGGGTAGCATAACATTGATGACAGGTTTTCTTTAACTTTTATTCATATGCAAATGTGGTCTCAAGGTGGCCAGCGGGGCGGGCATCACTGTATAGGAGCCCAGGCACGCCTTCTCAAGGAGCCCAAGCCCTCCTCTTCACTTGTTCCCTGTACCTCGCCTTGCTCCATCCAGCCCGCTCCCTCCAAGGCGACGTCACAATTGGGGCTGAAACGATTACTCGATTGAATCAAGTAATTAGACACAAAAAAATCATCGATGCAAATTTTTGGCATCAAGGATTCGTTTGTGTCATGTGACCACGGAGCGGGAAAGAAACGCTTGCTTTTACTTACCGCTCCGTGATCACCCGCCGGCCGTACCGCGCTGCACTGGATCCTGAAACATCGTCAGGTCATAGCGCACGTAAGCTCGCACTATGACCCGAAACTGTGTGACATCAGGATCCAGTGCAGCGCATGGAGAAGAAGAGGAAGGAGCTGTGGAGCGGCGCCCCTACAGGAAAGGTAAGTATTTTATTTCACTGGCGCTGGGGACATGGCACTGAAGGGGGGCAGCAGACAATGGATGGCATAGAGGGGCAGATGGCACTGGGGGGACACGGAGGGGCTGATCCGATGGCACTGGGGGGACACGGAGGGGCTGATCCGATGGCACTGGGGGGACACGGAGGGGCTGATCCGATGGCACTGGGGGGACACGGAGGGGCTGATCCGATGGCACTGGGGGGACACGGAGGGGCTGATCCGATGGCACTGGGGGGACACGGAGGGGCTGATCCGATGGCACTGGGGGGACACGGAGGGGCTGATCCGATGGCACTGGGGGGACACGGAGGGGCTGATCCGATGGCACTGGGGGGACACGGAGGGGCTGATCCGATGGCACTGGGGGGACACGGAGGGGCTGATCCGATGGCACTGGGGGGGACACGGAGGGGCTGATCCGATGGCACTGGGGGGACACGGAGGGGCTGATCCGATGGCACTGGGGGGACACGGAGGGGCTGATCCGATGGCACTGGGGGACACGGAGGGGCTGATCCGATGGCACTGGGGGACACGGAGGGGCTGATCCGATGGCACTGGGGGACACGGAGGGGCTGATCCGATGGCACTGGGGGACACGGAGGGGCTGATCCGATGGCACTGGGGGACACGGAGGGGCTGATCCAATGGCACTGGGGGACATGGAGGGGCTGATCTGATGGCACTGGGGGACATGGAGGGGCTGATCTGATGGCACTGGGGGACATGGAGGGGCTGATCTGATGGCACTGGGGGACATGGAGGGGCTGATCTGATGGCACTAGGGGAGTGGGGGACATGGCAATGGATGGCATGGAGGGGCTGATGGCACTGGGGCAGTGCAGCTGAAGGCATTGGTGTAGGGGAGAGCTGAAGGCACTGGTGGAACAGAGCTGATGGCACTGGGGTGGGGGGAGCTGATGGCACTGGGGGAACTGATGCACTTGGGCTGATCACACAGGGGGGAGCAAAGGGTGTTGGAGACTGATGGCAGGGGATCTGATGAGTTTTTATAAAGGAAAACAGTCTATTAATTCATTTTTTCTTATTAAAATACTCGATTAACTGTAAAAAATTATCGATAGAATACTCGATTACTAAAATAAACGTTTACTGCAGCCCTAGTCACAATCCTCCTTCAGCTCCGGTCGGCTGGTGAGCATTGTCAATGGTCGGTGCTTGCGCACTGAATGCCCTGCAGTGGGCATTGGCCTCACCATACTTAGTGCGCATGCGCCGAGCCGGCCGCAGCTGAAGGATTGTGATGTCACAGTGGAGGGGGCGGGCCACTACCATAATCATGCCAAATAGGACCCAAGTAATAGCACTATACAAATATTCCCAAATAATGTGGTCAGACAGTGGGCAAAAATACTGACAAAAGATACTGCTAAAAGTTTTTATCTGTTGCTACTTTTTATCAAGTTGTTGGGGCCAATGATGTCATCGGTCTAGTTTGCTGACATCATACTTGCGTGCAGTGCCTTGGCCATGGTTGACAGTGGAGCAGAAGGATAGGCCATAAATGTCTGATAGGAGCAGGTTCCAGAGGTGGGACCCTCACCACCATCTTGTGAATGGACAGGAGGCAGCCCATGTGCGTCTCTCTCCATTCACTTCTATATTACTTACGAAAAGTAAGTAATTGTCGCGGCCAGATCCTGGACTGGACAGGGTGCAACAGAGAGCCAAGGCGGCGGAGGCCCGGGGGGGCAAACACCCCATTTAACACGCCGTAACTCAGAAGTACATATGCCTTATAAAGGGTCATAACATCAATCTGTCTGCCACTGCCAGATGATAGAATAAGTGGTCGCCTCCTATGTTGAAAGTTAAATGATCAGGGAAATGAGACAATTATCTACATTAAGACACAGACTCCACCAGGTTTAGTCTCCACAGGTCAAATATCGCAGGCAAATTATAGATGTGCAGGACACGTTCAGTATGTGGTGATGAAAGGACACATCAGCCGCTCATGTGATGGGCCGTGTACCTGGACCTCTGTAAGGCGATACGCGAGAGCCAGCTGAACACACCTGTTCCAAAAAGCCTAAAGCATCAATCAAAACTAACTCCTTCTAAGTCAATTCGAGCTTCCTGAGTGGAACGCGGTCATCAAGGACAGATGGCTGGAATCTCCAAGAAGGAGACACTTCAGTAGAAGAACGGTCAAAGGAGAATCTGAGGCCTAGTCAATCTATACGTGTGAAACACTCCCATCAACTACTACTACAACTATCACTCCTGTAAGTTCTAGGAATCAAGTCCATGACACTGAAGGAGTAGTATAGCAAGACAATAGTATAAGGTGAGATGAGAAAACAGGGATTTAAAGGGGTTCTCTTGTTACAGATAGTGATGACTTATCCTTAAGGGTCCATTCACACATCCGTGTGTGTTTTGCGGATCCACAAAACAAGGACAGCGGCGTGTTTTGCGGACCGCACATTGCCGGCACTAAGAGAATATGCCTATTCTTGTCTGCTATTGCGGACAAGAATAGGACATGTTCTATTTTTTTCAGGATCGGAATTGCGGACCCGGAAGTGCGGGTCCGCAACTCCGGATCGGGGCCGCATGTCGTGCGGCCCCATAGAAATGTATGGGTCCGCAATTCCGTTGCGCAAAATGCGGAATGGAATTGAGGATGTGTGAATGGAGCCTAAGGGTGTATTCAACGGGCAGATTTTCTGTCCGACGATCGCGACCTTAATAAACGCTCGTGTATTGGGCAATCCAGAACTTTCGGCATGCTGAAAGATGAGGATTTGTCGGCGGCAGATTGTGCGGTCTAATTACGATCTGCCGCCAGCAAACCACTGTACAGCATGTGGACGAGTGATGACATAGCGATCGCTCCTCGCCATGCTGCGGAGGAGATCAGTGCATGTAATAGCAGCGATCTCCTCAGCAAGCAAGCGGGCGATTTCCATGACGGAACGCTTCCCTCCTGACAATCGTCTGCATGATCGGGGTGTCTAATACACCCTTTAGGATAGGTCATCAATATCAGATTGGCGGGTATCCGATGCCCCGACCAATCAGCAGCTGCCAAAACAGACAACGGAGTCTGAAGCACCTCCCATTCACCTCTTTAAAGGGGCATTCTGGTGACTTGAAGCTATCCACTGACTATCCTATGGATAGGGGAGAACATCAAATGACAGAATAACCCTTAGATCAGTGGGGGTCCCACTGCTGCGACTCCCCCATCAAGCTACCTTTGAACATTGCTGTTACAGTGTTGTATGCGACCCACTTGCAACCAAACAGAATTTTTATTTCACTGACTAATGGCTGTAGCAAATCCTAAATTGTACCCTAAAACAGTCTTGCAACTCCAATGGGTCAAGCAAGGTCGCCATGCAGCCCTAACCTTAAAGGGGTATTATGGCAGTTAGAAGGTATTCCCTATCCAAGATAAGGGATAACTATAGGGCTGTGCGGGCCTCTGGGACCCCTACTGATTACAAAGGCAGGGGCAGAACCCGCCAAAGTGTCTGGTCGAGCATGCGCACTGCCGCTCCATTCAGCTCTAAGAGACTCTCTGAGATAGCAGAACACAGCGCTCCGCTATTTCCGAAAAAGGTCCCACAGAGATTAATGGAGCAGAGGTGCGCGTGCTCAATCTACTGCTCCGTTCATTGCAGGGACCCTGTGGGGTACAGGGGCCCCGTTCACATTACAGGTGGGGGACCCAGCAGTAGGACTTGATCTAAGAGTTATCCACTATCTTACCAGAATACCCCTTATAGGTTAGGGCTATCTCGCGACTTTGGTTGACCTATTGGAGTTGCGCAACTGTTTTAGGGCGCGATTTACCTGCGTGTGAGATTGAGAATTTGCTACCCCCTTTAAACGCAGTTGTGACACGTCATGGGTGGCGTATGATTTACCGTATCGGAAAAGTCTCTTGTGTTTTTGCAATCTGCAACAAAAAAATCCACCAGGTTTGGATTTTTTGCCACTGTTGTGTTGCGATCGCATCACATTCGCTTGTAGTAACGCCCCCAAATTCACAATCATTTCCTGCGATGTCACGATGCGCTCTTCATTCTGCGTGTAGCCCCGGCCGGAGGAGGTAGAACTTGTGCTACTACAAGCACGGAATCCAGACCCGCGGCATTGCCCCTTTGTTTTAGCCCCAACCCCCCCACTCTATGGCGCAGTAGCATATTATCCGCACATATATTGGGCAGGGGAGAAGTAATTTAGAGGGGGTTCACATGTTCACGTAATATTGCCACATTTTAACATCATTAGCATCTCCCAAGCCCCCCGTCCCCATGCGATGAGATGCTGCAGCTGTAATTACCACTTTACAAAGTGCTTGTGTGTGAACACGGCGTTATAACCACCGATGCAGCAATCTTTACAGGGCAAACACCTTGTGACAAGAGGGAAGGAGGCGGACGGCGAATGCTCTAAAGGTACGGAGCGTCCATACATGGAAGAAAAACTTTGCACAAATCTACGGTGAATATGCAGTGACTCCATGAAAAAGAAAAACATGTTGTATCCAGACTTCGCTATTGATTTTGACTCCGCCGTAAAAATTCACGGCATTTCCGTAAATACGCTCGTTTTACCGCTACATGTGAATGGGGTTTTTAAAACCTCATCTACTTGTATCGTACTGTCATTTCCTGCAGACTGCTCACAGGTTTCAAGGACTGTCAAAGCTGCCATGTGTAGGGCGATTGTGGAGCACGAGAATAACGATACCAGGGCGTTCTTCATAGGTCCGTGGTATAAATAAAATGGCCGCATTGTTTTCCCCTATAATGTGCTACGTGCCGCTGGGCTCCGATTAGAATGTCGTTTTCATGCGTTTTATGTGGAAAAACATTAACAGAAGTGAAGTTTACAACATTCCACAACGAAAAGAAACATAAAAAGCCTCAGCGACTTTGTAAATACTTCATTTTACTCATCTTGGACCGATTTACAGTTTTGCCATTTTCTTCTCCAAATACAAAACTCTGCCGGTCGCTCCTGTCGCAGAGCATTGCGGGAGCACACGGCAAATAGTCACACAGTATGGGGGTATATTCAAGGGCTTGTTCCATGGAAAATACCTGATTGGCAGGGGTCTGACTGCTGGGGTCCCCACGTTCCCCTCTTTGAATAGAGTAATGGTGGCGCATGTCCGAGGACGCTCTATTTAACTTTATATAGGAGAGGATCCCTCGACACCCACCAACCAGACAACTATTTCTATCCTATTCTGTGAATAGGGGTCATTACTTTTTTAAGAGACAATCCCTTAAACACGTAGTTGCTCCACAGCATATCCCCTTTGAACATGTGTTCTGTTGTACTTTTGGTTTTCCTTATAGATGGGTAGATATCCCTCTCCACATGCCCCACGCCTCCTATCCCTCTCCACGTGCCCCACGCCTCCTATCCCTCTCCACGTGCCCCACGCCTCCTATCCCTCTCCACGTGCCCCACGCCTCCTATCCCTCTCCACGTGCCCCACGCCTCCTATCCCTCTCCACGTGCCCCACGCCTCCTATCCCTCTCCACGTGCCCCACGCCTCCTATCCCTCTCCACGTGCCCCACGCCTCCTATCCCTCTCCACGTGCCCCACGCCTCCTATCCCTCTCCACGTGCCCCACGCCTCCTATCCCTCTCCACGTGCCCCACGCCTCCTATCCCTCTCCACGTGCCCCACGCCTCCTATCCCTCTCCACGTGCCCCACGCCTCCTATCCCTCTCCACGTGCCCCACGCCTCCTATCCCTCTCCACGTGCCCCACGCCTCCTATCCCTCTCCACGTGCCCCACGCCTCCTATCCCTCTCCACGTGCCCCACGCCTCCTATCCCTCTCCACGTGCCCCACGCCTCCTATCCCTCTCCACGTGCCCCACGCCTCCTATCCCTCTCCACGTGCCCCACGCCTCCTATCCCTCTCCACGTGCCCCACGCCTCCTATCCCTCTCCACGTGCCCCACGCCTCCTATCCCTCTCCACGTGCCCCACGCCTCCTATCCCTCTCCACGTGCCCCACGCCTCCTATCCCTCTCCACGTGCCCCACGCCTCCTATCCCTCTCCACGTGCCCCACGCCTCCTATCCCTCTCCACGTGCCCCACGCCTCCTATCCCTCTCCACGTGCCCCACGCCTCCTATCCCTCTCCACGTGCCCCACGCCTCCTATCCCTCTCCACGTGCCCCACGCCTCCTATCCCTCTCCACGTGCCCCACGCCTCCTATCCCTCTCCACGTGCCCCACGCCTCCTATCCCTCTCCACGTGCCCCACGCCTCCTATCCCTCTCCACGTGCCCCACGCCTCCCATCCCCCTCCACGTGCCCCACGCCTCCCATCCCTCTCCACGTGCCCCACGCCTCCCATCCCTCTCCACGTGCCCCACGCCTCCCATCCCTCTCCACATGCCCCACGGCTCCCATCCCTCTCCACATGCCCCACGGCTCCTATCCCTCTCCACATGCCCCACGGCTCCTATCCCTCTCCACATGCCCCACGGCTCCTATTCCTCTCCACATGCCCCACGGCTCCTATTCCTCTCCACATGCCCCACGGCTCCTATTCCTCTCCACATGCCCCACATGGCTGCTATCCCTCTCCACATGCCCCATGGCTGCTATCCCTCTCCACATGCCCCATGGCTCCTATCCCTCTCCACAAGCCCCATGGCTCCTATCCCTCTCCACAAGCCCCATGACTGCCATCCCAAAAAATGCTGAAAAGCTGCATAACCCCTTTCCAGGGCTTTGATATTGTTGGCCTATCCTTAGAATAATCCATCAATAAAAATAGGTGGGGGCCCAACTCCCCCACTGGTCAGCTGGCAGAAGGGGCTGCAGCGCTGTTCAGCCGATAGTGGCTAAACCTGGTACTGCAGCTCAGTCCTTGTCTTTTGACTGAGCTGCAGTACCAGGCTCATCCACTGCAATATGTCTGGCACTGTGCCTGGCAAACAATGAAAGCAAGAAGTGCTCACAGATCAGAGGTGGTGCTGAAAGTTGGACCCCTACCAATTTGATATTGACGGCCTATCCTAGAAAACCCCTTTAACGTGATAATATTCCCTAATCAGATCTTCACTCTGACTAGATAAACCAGAAGAGGGAAGAACATGACAGGTTTCCTGGGATTGCATGCTAGCTTTTCGTGGGATCTCTTAAAGTGTAGGTAATCCAATGAATTGCAATTAAATTATGTTAGGTCACTGTAATTGAAGTTTAACTAATGGGGTGTGTGTCTGTGAGCAATGTCTGATTAGCTTATTACATGGAGCACAGGATGTCTTGTGATGCCGACCTTCAGGATGGAGATGACCTTGTGATTCACTGGAGGACACGGCTGGGATCCAGATTATAGGACATGCCAGAACAGTCGTCAAAAATGCCTTCCACGACCAAAAAGCCCAGAGACTGGAGGCAGCCCTTCACACGGACGCATCGTATACATTTCTTTCCTAATTGATTTCATGCCGCCGTGAGACAGCAAACAGGATCCGCAATCTTCTAAATCACATCTCGCACATCCCTCCTCTCACCCATTTCTGAGGTTAAGCACCACACAGTGAACAGTTCCGCAACTTTCTAATATACCGGGACTTTCTGTTGCAATTCCTCGGGATGTTTAAGATCTCTGCTTACTGTCAGTGAACATGAACAGTCTTGTTCATGACCACGTCCTGCAGACAGCGCCGGGCTTGTAACAGAGCTCTCTTTTTGCAAGGGTCTCTTCACACGAGGGTCAAATTGGGGTTTATTGCCACAAAGACGCAGCAAATAACTGTGGTTTGCCAAAAAAACGCTGTGTTCCGCCATGATAATAAACCACAATTTGATTGCACTGTGTGAACAAACGCAAGTAAGTCCTGCATCGCTGTCACAGGGCATAATGACAGGGGTCGTCCTGATGGAGCAACCCCTTTAAGGGAACCTTCACACGCGGCAGATTCTGAGGCAGAAAATTCCACGACTGGATAGGTCATCTTCATTTCAATACTGTACGGAGCAGGAGCTCCGTACAGTATTAGGCCTCGTTCACACTTCAGTGTTTGGTCAGTGACTTTCCATCAGTGATTTGTGAGCCAAAACCAGGTGCAACTCTAAACACAGAACAGGAGCAGATCTTTCCCTTCTACCTCATGTCTGTGGAGGCTCCACTTCTGGTTTTGGCTCACAAATCACTGATGGAAATCACTGACCAAACACTGAAGTGTGAATGAGGCCTTAGAATGTATTGGCTCCGATGAGCCGAAGTTATAACTTTGCGAAGTCTCGTGAGATTTTACATAATAACTTCGGAAATTGATTTATTCTGTAAAAAAAAAAAAAAAAAAAACATCTCCCGAAATCGGGTTTGGTCCCAAGTGGTACCTTGAGAGATACAAGATACCAACAGATCCAACTATCCTCCAACGACGCCACGATCACAGTTAGGGTCCATTCATTCGTCCATATGTGTTTTGCGGATCTGCAAAACACAGACACCGGCAATGTGCACTCTGCATTTTGCAGACCGCACATCGCCGGCACTCTCATAGAAAATGCCTTTCCTTGTCCGCAATTGCGGACAAGAATAGGACATGTTCTATTTTTTTGCGGAACGGAAGCGCGGATGCGGACAGCACATTCCGGCCCTATTGAAAATGAATGGGTCCGCACCTGTTCCGCAAAATTGCCGAAATGTGAATGGAGCCTGAACATGGAGACAATTCTTTTATGTTCAATTGCCTTGGGCTTCCTGCCCTGAACACTTCCCAGCCCCTCGCCTCTAGAACGGTCTCTTGACGCTACAGCCGGCTCTCGGGGCAGAGGGGAGAGGTTGGGGAAGATAAGAGGGCAAAACTGAAGACAGACTCCCCTGTAAAGGGGTTGCCCAGTACTAGTAAAAGATGGCTGCTTTCTTCCAAAAACAGCGCCACATCTGTCCACAGGTCATGTGTGGTATTACAGATCAGCCCTATTCCCATCAATGGGGCCGAGCAACAATACCAGACACAGCTCATGGACAGGCGTGGCGCTGTTTTAAAAAAAAAAAAATATATAAGAAAAGAGGCCTATTTTACTAGCCCTGGAGAACTCCTTTAGGTTTTTCATTACTCCAAGTAAAAAGAAAGACATCATTCTATTTCAGGAATGTGCAATACTAGGGCAAAAATCAAATTTTGTGGGGAATTCGGGATTTTAAAAATTAGAGCCAATTTGTTCAAGCATCATTGGTACGCTGTATACGGTACATTATTACCTGTAGGAGTCGTCGGGTGGAACGGCCTGCATGAAGTAGAGGGCGGCAGTGCGGGCCCTCCAGTGCCACTTCTTGGCGGGGAGGCTGTAGAGGACGCAGCCTTCCACTTCTACTTTCAGCAGGTCCATCAGCTGCTTGTGTGAGCCTCCATAAAAGGCCTCGAGCAGGAGGACGCTCATTCTAGCCGCCGTCCAGTCTTCTCCTGCCATAAATATGATCACACCATGAATACCATGCAATATTATTAAATGAAGGGGAGGGTCATCAATAAGGGCACAATCACATGTGCAGGATTTGATGAGGATTTCGGCACGGATTCTGTCGCAACCCTCATCATATCTGCTGATATTCCACACCCAATGCGATTTCCCAGGAGTTTAATATCTAATCGGTGGTGGTCCGGTACCCGGCATCCCCGAAGCTCAGCTGTTTGAGGAGGGAGCAGCCTCCTTGTACAGCGCTGTACGTTGTATAGTGGTCATGCTTGGTATTGCAGCCCAGACCCCCTCACTGGAATGGGACAGGGCTGCACATAGGCCACGTGACCGATGAATGGGACGTCACTGGCCTAGAAGGCGACAATGGAGTCAGTCGGATCCCACTGATTATATATTGATAACCTATCTCCAGGGGTTTATTTTTTAATGGTCCCCCTTCATGTGATTTAAAGGGGTTGTCTCATCTGAGACAATGGGTGCATAACGCTAGGATATGTCCCCATTGTCCTATAGGTGCGGGTCCCACCGCTGGACTCTGGTCCGGCCACCACCAAGCGCTCGCCCCATAGAAGTGAATGGGAGAGCACTGCGCATGACCGGCCACCGCTCCCATGTGAGTCGAAACTGCTATGATGTTACCTGGAGAGTAAACACACTTGATGCTTTGAAATTATAAGGAGTGCTGAAGCCACCGCTCCCATTCACTTTTATGGGACCAGCACTCAGCTATATGCAGCAGACCCATACAAACGGAACGGCGGGCGGCTGCGCATGCACAGTGCGCCCTCCACCACTTTCAGGGCTCTGTTCTTAATATAGAGTCCCGCTGGGACCCACACCTATAAGACAATGGTGGCATATCTTCCAAAGACATACTGATAGGGACCTTAGATTGTGAGCCCCATTGGGGGACAGCTGGATGATAATGTCTGTAAAAGCGCTGCGGAATATAGTAGCGCTATAGAAGTGTGTAAAATAAATAAATATCCTAGCGTTAGGCCCCCATTGTCTGAGAGGAGACAACCCCCTTTAACAGTAAGAACAATATTCCTAGAGGTCCAGCGCTGCGCTCCCCGGTGTAATTACGTTGCAGGCACTTCCTGGATCACATGCCATACATTCAGCGTGTCATCCTAGCCCAGTTACAACCGGCGATGCATGGGGGTTGCGCCTGCGCAGTCAGGTTGTCTTGGGCACTGAGTGCTTACAGTCCCCGAGGTTGCCTGACTGTGTAGCCACTACCCACATACATCGTGGGTTGTAAGCAGGCTAGCTGTGAGCAGTCAGCGAACTGTGGCTCCGACTGCGCAGGCGCAACCAGGGTTGTAACCGGGCTAGGATCACATGGTGAATGTATGGCATGTGATCCAGGAAGTGCCTGCAACGTAATTACACCGAGGAGCGCAGCGCTGGACTGCTAGGAAGATTTCCAATGTGAAAATGCTTAATCACCTGAAGTGGGGGGGGGGGGGGGGGGGGCTTAGGCATTCCAATTTTTTTTAAACTGCAGACAACCCCTTTAATTGGCCATTTCATAACGCATTCACAAGCAGTGGGAAAAAGTCTGCGCAGATTTCTATCCACACCACTAAGGCCACCGATTGTCCAGGATCGGTGACAAGCATGTATATGGAACGCCCCACTTCCGGTCTGGCATGTGAGGTTTTTTTTCGGTGTTCCCGGCCTCTTGTAAAGGTTTCCAAGACCTCGGACGACCCCTTTAAAGTGGGTTTCCCACTAATAACACACAGGATAGGGGGTAAGTGTCTGCTCACTGGGGTCCTAATGCCGGGAACTCCAGGAACATTAAAACGGAGGTCGCAGCCCCCTACGTGACTAGAACAGCGATGCATAGACGTATCTACCAAGCCACTAAAGGGGTATTCCGGTTGGTAACGGCACTTTCACACTAGCGGTTTTCTTTTCCGGTATTGAGTTCCGTCCTAGGGGCTCTATACTACAAAAGAACTGATCAGTTTTATCCCCATGCATTCTGAATGGAGAGCGATCCGTTCAGGATGCATCAGTTCAGTCCCTCTTACGTTTTTTGGCATGCTGCAGTTTTCTCTCCGCCAAAAATCCTGAACACTTGCCGCAATGTCGGATCCGGCAATATTTTCCATTGAAATGCATCAATGCTGGATCCGATCCCAAGGTTTCAGGAAAAAAAAACATCCAGTTTTGCGTTCTGCGCATGCACAGACCTTTAAAAACGTGGAAAAGATAAATACCGGATCCGCTTTTCCAGATGACAGCCGGAAAGACGGATCCGGTATTGCAATGCATTTTTCAGACGGATCCGCATCCGTTTGCGTCCGGATTGCTAGGATCCTCTGCCGCAAGTGTGAACGTACCCTAACGGTTACCCCGTACCTATCTGCTGCATTTGGCTTTCTCAGGAGCTCCCATAGAAATGAATAGAGTCACCGTGCACGTGTGCGACCAGACGCTCCGGCCATTTTAGGGGCGCTGCGGGGGGGGGGGGTCCGACCTGTGGACAGGGGATAACGTTTACCAACTAGAATACCCCTTTAACGTCTATGCGACTGCCAAGTAGCCAGCAGTCCACATGCACCACCCCACCCCTGCTCAATTCTCATGGCGGACCCCGGGGCCTCAGCTTTTGTAATCATGGGGGTCCGACTGCTGTGGAAAGGGGATAAGCATTTTTAGTGGTGTAACCCTGCATCAGTTTACAGATGACATCACTGGCGGCTGCAGTGACGTCACCCATGTCATCACACAGGGGAGTAACACAAAACGCACTAACTGAAGGGCTAAAAATTCTAAAATCAAACACATAGAGAGGATTATAATATAGATACCTAGGTAAGGAGGGACTACAACCCCCAACACGCTAACACGGGTGTCTAATGACTGTGGCATAAACAAGCCAGCTATAGTAGAACCGCAAGTCCCAGCACGACCCCAGGCCAGGGCAGAGGACGCTGCGTTATGGAGGAGCCCCGCATGTAACACCCGACACAAGCACCATGCACACGAGACAAGAGGCAAAAAAGATACTGACCGCTTCCTGCGCATGCGCAAACAGCACTGGGCACGCCCCCCTCCCTCAACTGTCCTGTCGGCGTGTCTCCTAGCCACGCCTTCCAGTGACGTCGCGGTGACGTTGGGGAAAAGGCGGGATTCTGAGAGAAGACTGTACGACGCCGTTGTTAGGGACGTTCTCCCCGAGTGACGTAAGGGTACGAGCGGTGTGACGTCACAGGCTCTCTGGAGTTGCTGATTGAAAGCGGCAGCGTGTAGTAAGTAATGTTAAAGGACTACAAGTCCCAGCGCGTGTGACGTCAGAGGAGACGCTCGCTCCTTAAAATTAATCTAATAATAATATTTATGTATTAAAGTAATAATATAATGTATCATAATAAAAGTACTGATAAAGAAAATAAATACTGGAGGAGAATTTTACGCACTCCAGAATTCTGGCCTCAAAAATTAGCAAAAAAGGGTTCTGAGGGTAGTTTCACACCAGCGTTAGTCTTTTCCAGTATTGACATCCGGTAAAGGGTCTCAATACCGGAAAAAAACCGCATCATTTGTCCTCATGCATTCTGAAAGGAAAGCAATCCGTTCAGTACGCATCCGGATGTCTTCTGTTCCGTCCCTTTTTCTGGTTTTTGACCGGACAAAACTGCTGTATTTTTTCTGGCCAAAATTCCGGAACAATACGGCACTTGCCGGCATTAATGTATAAGAGATGTATTAAAGGGGTTGTCCAAGTTATATTTATTGATGACCTATCCTCAGGATAGGTCATCAGTATCAGATCGGCTGGGGTCTGACACCCGGCACCCCCGCCGATCAGCTGTTTGAAGAGGAGGCGCGCGCCGTGCCAGCGCTGCCTCCGCTTCACTGTTTACCTTCCGCCGTCGCCTCTGCAGCGGTGGGCAGGTGTAATTACTGTCCCATTCATTTCAATAAGAAGGATCGTTCCCTTACACTTGTATAGGAGCGATCAGTACCATTGAAATGAATGGGACGGTTAGGTGTAATTACACCTGCCCACCGCTGCAGAGGCGACCGCAAGAAGGTAAACAGTGAAGAGAAGGCGGCGCTGGCACGGCGCGCGCATCCTCTTCAAACAGCTGATCAGCAGGGGTGTCGGACCCCCGCCGATCTGATATTGATGACCTATGCTGAGGATAAGTCATCAATAAATATAACTTGGACAACCCCTATAATGCTGGATCCGGTACCAAGTGTTCTTGAAATTGCCGCATCGCCGGATGCGGTGTTCCGGTCTGTGCATGCACCAGGATATAGGAGGCGCTATTTTCGCTTTTGATCAGGAGGAGCCGAGCCGGAACAGCTGAGCAGGAGGAGCAGAGCAGGATGACCAGAGCTGGAGGAGCAGAGCCGGAGGAGCACAGCAGGATGACCAGAGCTGGAGGAGCTGAGCCGGAGGAGCAGAGCAGGAGCAGCTGAGCAGGAGGCGCAGAGCAGGATGACCAGAGCCAGAGGAGCTGAGCTGGAGGAGCCGAGCAGTAGAGGCTGAGCTGGAGGAGGAGCAGAGCCGGAGTAGCTGAGCAGGAGGAGCAGGCCGGAGAAGCAGAGCAGGAGTAGCAGAGCAGGGGGAGCTGAGCAGGATGAGCTGAGCTGGAGTAGTCGAGCAGAAGGAGCAGAGCCGAAGGAGCTGAGCAGACTAGTATTAGGTTTTCAAGTGTTCTTGAAATTGCTAGATCGCCGAATCCGATTTTCCAGTCTGCGCATGTGCCGGGATATAGGATGAGCTAGTTTCGCTTTTGATCTTTGAAAAAGTTTTAATACCGGATCCTCTATTCCAGATGAGATGGATCCAGTATGTCACCGGATCCATCTAACGGATCCGGAAAACAAGGATATCCGTTTGCATAGTTTTTTCCGGAACTGCCTGCTGGATTCCAACAACGTTAGTGTGAAAGTACCCTTATTTGCATGAGATTGAGAGAGGGAACCTGTCACATTGCAAATGGTAGGCAGCTTGTAGCAGAGCAAGAGGAGCTGAGCTGGAGAAGCAGAACAGGAGGAGTCGAGCAGGAGGAGCTGAGCCGGAGGAGCTGAGCCGGAAGAGCAGAGCAAGATGACCAGAGCTGGAAGAGCAGAGCAGAGCCGGAGGAGGAGAGCAGGAGAAGCACAGCTGGAGGAGGAGAACAGGAGGAGCTGAGCCAGAAGAGCCGAGCAGGATGACCAGAGCCGGAGGAGCAGAGCAGGAGGAGCAGAGCCGGAGGAGCAGAGCAGGAGGAGCAGAGCCGGAGGAGCAGAGCAGGAGGAGCAGAAACGGAGGGGCAGAGCAGGAGGAGCAGAAACGGAGGGGCAGAGCAGTAGAGGCTGAGCTGGGGGAGCAGAGCCGGAGGAGGAGAGCAGGAGGAGCAGAGCCGGAGTAGCTGAGCAGGAGAAGCAGAGCAGGTAGAGCAGAGCCGGAGGAGCCGAGCAGGAGGAGCAGTGCAGACTAGAATTAGGTTTTCTCAGGAAAGTTCCAGTGTAACGTGTTTATTTAAATTCTTGCTTTTTCAATGCTTAGGGTTCCAGGGGCGGTCAATAACCTGTAATAAATGACAGGTTATACGGAATTTCTTCCCATAAAGGCCCATGCATACAAACATATTTTTTGTCCGTGTACGTTTCTTTTTCTTTTTTGCGGCCCGCGTGCGGAACTATGAATTTTAATGGGCCCGAAAAAAAACGGAAATGACTCCATGTGCATTCTGTATCCATATGTCCACTGTTGCAAAAGTATTGTGCTGGTTTGAAAAACGTAGAATATTTTTCGGGACGCCCCCCCTTTAACCAGCAGTAGTCCGCACTGTGTCTGAATTGGGGTTTCAGGGTCATTTCATCTGCTCCAGTTTATTATCAGAGAGGATGTTAGAGTAGATGATGAGCCTATGGCGATACAGAAAAGTCACAATGAGGTGTGATGAGGAGGATGATGAGGGTAGTGATCTACACCCGACGTTACATAGGCATTTTCCCTGCACCTCTACATCACGTCCTATGGTTTCGCTCGGTTCTCATGGTAGAATTTTAGTTTTTTCTCTGTTTTAGGTGCAGAGACAGAAGACGTGTATGTGAGAAGAGGCGGCTGCTCAGTGAATACAGGCTGAGGCTTTTAGTGTTGGCGGCCGGCGTGTCGCTCAGCATTAGGATCACCTGTGTTAGCCGCATCAAGTCGCCCGGCTTTCAGAGCTATGAAAACATGTTATGGGCATTTTAGGCTTAACCAGAGGTGAGAAGAGGCTCGATGGCTTAATGCTCAGACAACACGAGTGACCTTAAACGCGTCGCAAAAGCTGATGTGCTCTATTCAAGTGTGTGCAAAATTCAGCTGGCAAATGATGACGGATCGGAGTATTCTCCCCGTGTAATAGGTCATATCGTGCACTGAGATTAATAGTGAATTATGCAAACTGTAAAATTTAAAGGAGACCCGTCCCCTCTCCTGACATGTCTGCTTTAGTAACTACTTGCATTCCCCATGTGATAACAATTCTGGAGCCTCTATTCTTATGACTGTACCATTCCTCTATTATTCCTTCTAAAAGTTAGCAAGGAATTACTAGCAGTCTGCAATGATGGGTGTTACCATTTGGGGGGGTGTCCCTGCACAGTCTGACACTGGCAGCACTGATTGGATAGTGTCAGACTGTGTAGGGACACATCCTCAACTGGTAACACCCATCTGGACCTTCACAGCAAACTGCTAGTAATTCATTTATAACTTCTAGAGCAGGGATCAGCAACCTCCGACACTCCAGCTGTTGTGAAACTACAAATCCCAGCATGCTGAATTCATTTCTGTTTGAGTTCTTAGAAGAGCAGAGCAGGTATGCATGCTGGGAGTTGTAGTTTCACAACAGCTGGAGTGCTGGAGGTTGCCTACCCCTGTTCTAGAAGGAATTATAGAGGAATGGCTCACCAAACAGTCATAAGAAGAGATGCTCCAGAGTTGTTATTACATGGGGGATGCAAGTAGTTACTAAAACAGACAAGTCAGGAGAGGGGACGGGTCCTCTTTAAAGGGAGAAAGCCCGAAATACAAGTCCCTTACCCTAAGTTCACACCTGAGCGTTTTACAGCGCGTTCAACCGCGCTGTAAAACGCTCAACACGTGAAAACCAATGCTTCCCTATGGCCCTGGTTCACACTTGAGCGTTTCGCGCTGTAAAACGCCCGATGCATAAACAAGTTCTTGAGCTTTTTTGGGGGCGTTTGTCGCGCGTTTTGGCCATAGACTCATTGGACAACACTGCAGTCAATCACACAAACGCGCGTCAAACGCGCGTTTACTATTGCAAAAAACGCGCATAAAAACGCGCGACAAATACGCGCGTAAAACGCGCGTCTTAGAAACGCTCAGGTGTGAACCCAGGGTAAGAGGTGACGTCTTTTCATATTTTGGAGTTCCCGTGGTGGATTTTACAATGCCCTTAGGGATAGGCACCGATAGCAGCCGTTACATCGCCCATAGGGTTAGTCATCCAGCCTTTCACAGGCTCTGACTGACATATTCATCTGTCGTTTTATGGCAGCTTATATTCATGCACTTCTCCCTTTCTGCTCTGCCTGTGTAAGTGGCGCTGTAGTGCTGAGATAACACTCATGAACCAGGAAACTCAGGATGAACATCATCATAGTTCCTTCCCAGGAAGCACTGCATAAAGTATAGTAAATGATAAGGTAAATTCGGCTTAAAGGGGCTGTCCAGCCAGTAAAATGTTATTTAAAAAAGATTTGAATGTTAACATAACATTTTTAAAAGGTAGTAGTCTCTGATTCCCCCGCCATTGCTGATTAGTCTCTGTACTTTCTGGTTCCTCTCGACACAGAAAAGTGACCACTCACGGTCTCTGTACTTCGCGGTCCCTCTGAACACAGAAATAAAACTGCAACGGTCGCCTGTCCGTGTTTTGAGGGACCAGGAGGTACAGAGACCCGGGAAGGGGGAGCGACCATCAAAACTACAGACACAACAACGCCATCCTGTGACCTCATTGCAGACCATTGGGGCCCTTCAGGTGCCGGTGGTATCTGTTGTATGACAGATCCAGCGCTGCATTCTGGTTTCGGCTACAAACAGAAACCACGACACAGGTGTGAACAGAGCCCAGCTGCAAGAACGTCCAGTTATAAAAGTATGTTCAGTCTATGATTTATTTCCACATTTTTTGTGTTTCTCAACTGTTCCATGCATGAGACCTTTCCCACCACTCATTCTGATCCATCTGCTGCTGGAATAGAATGCCAGAACTATAGTAAGGACTGACACACACAGGCAGGAAGAGAGCGCTGCATCACATTCTGTGATAGGGAGTTAATCCCTTCTATGGGGACATGATACAGCGGCCCGTGTAGTACCGATAGATCTGTAATGTGGACCCTGTGTTCTGCCATACGCCATTTCTATGCTGATAATCCGGAATATCTGATAATCCGTCAGTTTGATAACATTATAAGGGCTCGTTCACACGAACGTGTGGTGCCCGTGTCTGCAATGCACGGGCACTGTCCGTGGGGCAGGCGCATGGGTCCGCGATCCCTCAGTTCCGCAAAAAGATAGAGCACGTTCTATGTTTTTTGCGGTGCGGAGGCACGGAACGGAACCCCAGAAAGCACTCCGTAGCGTTCCGTGCATTGAAATGAATGGGTCCGCAAAGGCGATCCGCAATACGGCAACGGGCGTCACACGTTTGTGTGAACGAGCCCTAAATCAGATTTCAAACACACCGGTCCTTGCCCACGTGAGCTAGCAATCACCATGGCTTAGGCAGTCCCACCCCGCGTGGGTAACCTACACCTGGCAGCCACCGCGATTCTTTACCATGTAAGACACAAATGACAGCCTGTCGGCGTGATGATGACGACGATGCCCGGGAGCCCACACATACGAGAAATTCATTCCACAAGCCATGCATAATGTGGCGCATAAGCCTACTTAAAGCATCAACTTAACTGAAGTCAGCAGGCCGGATTACATGATTTGTCGATGTGTCTGACCCACACATGTTCCTGCGTAACCTTTAGTATCTCGAACATTCAAACACTTGGGACAGCGAATTGCGCTGAAGGTTTTTTTTTTTCTTTTATTATTATGCTGTAGGAAACCAGAACATGGCGGGATTTCCCATCTGCTCTTACAGAAAATGCACATGTAATATGCAAACTGCTAGCTGCACACCTACCCGGCCGCTGTGCGTGTGACTGTACGATAAGGTTTTGAGATTACTCGCTAGGAATATTTTTAGACTTAGGCATGATGCTCATTTATAGACTGGAAACGTTTCAAAGGGTTAATACCGACAGGCCCTTTCCACGTGCGCCATTAGAACCTGATTGGTTAGCTGACATAGCGCCAGCGTATTCTGCAGCGTTGTACATCGTCATTAGAGATGAGCGACGTTTACAACACTTCGGTTCGGCTGCTTTGCCCAATTTTACAAAGAAATTTGCTTTGTGACGAATTACTTTGTCACAAATCGCGCTTCTTTGTAAGTAGCAGGCGTAATGATGGGAAACGGCGATTGCGCCCCCCCTCTGTCATTGAACCCCTCAGATGCATCTGAAGAAATTAGGACTTTCAGGAGTTAATCGGTTAAAGATATATAATAAATAAAATATAATCCGCTAAGGATTTGGCAAAAAGCTACTTTATTTTTTACACTGAGCGCGAAGAGGCCGCCGCAGCCATCTTTATTTGAAGATCTTGCGCGGTGCATGATGACGTCATCATGCTGGCCGGCATGGCGATGTAATAGGTCACCGCGCACGAGATTTCGCGCAGAATCTTTAACCGAGATGGCCGCAGCAGCCTCTTTGCGCTCAAATAAATGAAGTGAGTATGATTCTTTTTTTAACGCCATTTTAGGCAAAATTGATTCATTGCCACGAAGCACAAGGAAATTCGGCTTCGCAGTGAATCAAATTTTCCCTGAAATTGGGATCGAAGTCCACTTTGAATACTTCGATTCGCTCATCATTCACGTCCTCCTTAAGAGATGCAGGAATGGTCAGGGGAGTCTGTTGTTGGCTGCAGCAGTGACCCGCCTAAGCCAGCGAGTGGGCATATCCTGTGCATCGAGACCGGGCCAGGGAGTGAAGACCAGCGGGGTGGCCCGGTATGTTCACGCATCGCATATACGCTGCCAATTTGAAAGTGCCCGGAAAGTAGATGTGATTTTAACAAATCTCATCCACACACGGCAAAAAATAAATAAAAAAATAATCCACAATGTAAAATGACCTGTGAATTCATGCTGCGGACTTCCACCGTGGATTTTGTCTTTCGCAATTCATAGTGTAAAATCTGCAGCAAATCCATAACAAACGCCCACGTGGCACAGATTTGGTGCGGATTTAGTAAATCTGCATCAGAATTTAGTAATGCAGAAAGTCTGCTCTGTGTGCATACTTACCAGCGTAGTAAGATCGGGACATCTAAGCCCCATCCCGAGAACACCCACTTATAGGCGAGGTTGACGTTAGCCCCGCCAATTTTTACCACGGGAAAATCCGAATTTGCCGGGCGTGTCTCTGAAAAATTAAGGACAGTCCCGGCAAATTCGGAACAGTAGGCAACTATGTGAGTGGCCTTACCCTAAGGCTACATTCACACGAACGTATTTTGTTTCCGTGTCCACTCCGTTTTGTTTTTTTTGTGGATTGGATGAGGACCCATTAATTTCAATGGGTCCACAAAAAATGCGGATAGCACACTGTGCTGTCCGCATCCGCATGTCCTTTCCATTTCCCCGCAAAAAATATAGAGCATGTCCTATTTTTGTCTGTTTTGCTCCGCAAAAAAAAAACGGATGTCACACGGACGTCATCCGTATTTTTTTGCGGACCGCAAAATACATACAGTCGTGTGAATGTAGCCTAAGCATTAGATTGGGAGCAGCAGGGGATCAGACAGGAGACCAATGCTTCTTTTTTATTTATATTTTAACCTATTCTGCTCATTTTCTGCCCCCTATTATTCATCCACTGATTAACCCCTTTAAGGGTACGTCCCCATGGGGCATAAAATACAATCCGCTAAGGATTTCGCAAAAAAGCTACTTGACCTTTTTATATATCTTACATGTTATATATGTTGCACGCCCTTTACATTCTCCGTGTCCGAACTGTGTGTTGGTTGCTTTTTGCACCTCGGGCTTTCTCGGCGCACAATTCAGTTTGAGGCTTCTAGAACTTTTGTACCGTTTCATTAGTTCACAGCTAGTTTGCACATGTAGCATTTTGGAAGCTTTTCAAAGGAATGAGCAGCCCCCCATACGCTTGCGAAGACTCGACTGTACCCTTTCCAACATAGCATTCTCTCATGCACATTTTGGAAATATGTGAAACCAAGAAAAATAAAAGTTAGAGCGGGAGGAAAAAAAAAAAATCTCATTTCTCTCCTTCATGAAACATCATCCCTTTTATTTGAGAGAAACATGTTGATTTATGTGATACTTTTGTTGCTAATAGCACCGTGCGGACAGTCGACTGGATCCAGTCGCTCTGGCACCAGATTCTCAAGCCCGTGACTCATTTTGGTGATGTAGCAACTGCAAAAAAAGGAACACGGCGTTGTTGTATCAGCACTTTCACAATGAATAGTTAAAAATGATGGAAATATCTCAAACTGAGAAGAGTATTTATAGCCTGAGAACTTCGAGGTGGTGTATTTGTTGTACTTTGTTTTGGCCGGTCGCGGACTGCTCGTTCTCACTGTTCCACGTTAATACTGGATCAGTGTAATTATGATTGCTTCAAAATGTTTTTCCTTTCCTAAACTTGCAGGCCAAGCGGCAGAAAGTATCGTGTAAAATTGGAAGTCAATGAAGGAGAAGATCCGGTCATGTTGGCAACACATATTTTAGGTGAATAAGGCCAAAAATAAACAAAAAAAGGCAAAAACATAAAGTGTTGCTAAGAGTCTTTAAACAGTCACAAGAAGAGAAGTTCTTGAGTATCCGGAGCAGGCCAAAGAGGGAATATTTCAAGTGAATATCCACTTGTGGGATTAAGATTACGTCTGTCAGTCCATTTTCAAGAATCCTATGATCATACCTGTTTGAGCCTTAAAGGAGTTGTCCAAGTACGGTAATTTATTATTATTTTTATTATTTTTTATGTAGGGAAACTGCCAGGTGTCTGATAAAATAATATAAACACTTAAGCTCACCTTCTACTCACCCCTCCGGTCCATGTGCCACCGCTCCTTCCTCTTCCCCAGGCAGCTTGTGCTGTATTGTGTTGGCTGCAGTGGTGTATGGGATATCAATCACTGACCTCAGCAGTCTTCAGCTGTACCAGGTAAGGCTACTTTCACATTATTTTACATTACAGCCCAGTATGTTAACCACTACACTATAGAGTGTAGCGGTCAACATACTGGGCTGTAATGTAGAAAGTTGTGAGTTCAAATCCTGCTAGAGACGTTATGCAGCTCTATAGTGTAGTGGTTAACATACTGGGCTGTAACGTAGAAGGTTGTGAGTTCGAATCCCGTCTGCAACTTTGTGCAGCTCTATAGTATAGTGCAGTGATGGCTAACCTTGGCACTCCAGCTGTGGTAAAACTACAACTCCCAAGATGCCCCCCTTGCTTGGCTGCTCTCAGTACTCTATAGAAATAAATGGAGCATGCTGGCAGTTGTAGTTTCACCACAGCTGGAGTGCCAAGGTTAGCCATCACTGGTATAGTGGTTAACATACTGGGTTGTAATGTAGAAGGTTGTGAGTTCGAATCCCGTCAGAAACTTTATGCAGCTCTATAGTGTAGTGCTTAACATAATGGGTTGTAATGTAGAAGGTTGTGAGTTTCGAATCCCAGCAGAAACTTTATGCAGCTCTATAGTGTAGTGGTTAACATACTGGGCTGTAATGTAGAAGGTTGTGAGTTCGAATCCCATCAGAAACTTTATGTAGCTCTATAGTGTAGTGGTTAACATACTGGGTTGTAATATAGAAGGTTGTGAGTTTGAATCCCGTCAGAAACTTTATGCAGCTCTATAGTGTAGTGGTTAACATACTGGGCTATAATGTAGAAGGTTGTGAGTTCAAATCCCGTCAGATACTTTCACATTAGCGTCAGGCTGTTCTGGCAGGTAAACAGCCTGCCAGATCCGTGCTGCTGGAAGTCCACTCCGGCCCGATTCACTATAATGGGGACGCGGCCAGAATAAAACTACTGCCCACATCAGTTTGTTTCTCAATGACATACGTAACTCAAAAAAAGTACAAGAAGACAACTTAGTTATGTTACTATAATATGACATTTAGAGATTTTGTTTTATTTTTTATATATTAGGGAGCAAAGCTCAAAGAAAAAAAACAGGAGTGTAACAGATTGACAACTCAGCTCATCTCACCCACCAAATGTCTTTAGATTACTAGCAAACGTCTCACATACTGCCTCAATTAACCGTATATTATCCCCCCTGCACCGGAGTCTTGATGTGCCTAAAAAATCCTGACGTTCACGACCAAATATAGCTTTTTTTCCCCAGCTTTGATTAATTCATTAATTTTAGTTTATTCGCAAGGAGATTAGTGGACGGAGAAATCTGGGCCAAAATGTAATGGGAAGTGTTTGATAGCATTGGAACCTGCAGGCATATTGCTTAGTGTTGATATTTCAATTATATTTGGGAACCATGCACAGATTATAAATTGTAAAAGGCATTGCTGAATTAATGCAAAATCCTTGAAAGTGACATAAATTGCACCATTTCTAAAATCAGCTTAATATGTCCACAGCACATACTCCATGGTGATTTTCTCTGCTTTCTTAAAAGTTCAACTTGCTAAGAGTTTTTTTTCTTTCACTGATATAAAGTGCAGCTAATAAGCTGATGTGCAACAACCTCTGGTGTAACAGCCATGTCTTGTGGATTGTGTTTTCTGCTAAATCTAATTTCTATCACAGAACCTAGTGTCACTTTGTGTGGCCGAGATGCTTGCCCATTGACTGCTCGCATGTTGTCATGTTCCCGTCTGATTGTTTTTTATGTAAGACTTCTTCTCAGTTTGCATGTCATTGTGACTTCATTGGCATAGTCATCTGTGCTCTAATACCCTTGGTCTTAGCCTACTAGAAGGCTTTCTGTTCTTTGGATTTACACAAGCCAATTATCGGCCAGATTATGGGGAACGACCGTTCCTGCAAACGCTCGTTCCAGACAATGTGCCTGCGTAAATGTGCTGCTAATCATCCGATGAACGAGTGTCACATGACCACTTGTCTACACGGAAGGGGAGCAGGTCACCGTTGTGGCCAGAGATTGGCATCCAGGGAGCCCAGTGGAGCAGCTAAGGCCGGGGAACGAAGATGGCCGGAGCCAGCGCCTGGAAGCAGGTATGTATGCATCTCTTCGTAGGTCAGGCCATAAGGGGGGGTTTTCCAAAACCTCCCCCCTTCAAAGGTACACAAGCCCTTTAAGGAGTAAAATTACCCAAAAGGCAGAAGTATACTTAGAAAGGGTTTGTCGGAGATTTAAAAAAAAAAAAAAAAAAAAAAAAAGGGTCTGCTTTTTTTTGGCCATGTCTGGAAAGGATTTTCATTTTGACTTCTATGGCAGATCCCCAAAATAAGGGGTCTATTGCTCACAGCTACATCCGTTATAGTGGCTCTCTGAGACCAATCCCTCTTGATATTGTCAGGGAGGGTGCAGGGATTAGAAAAGACTCAGTTGTCACTAGTGTGTTCAAGCACTGAGCTCCCTTCTCCTCTGCTTCTAGTCCCCGTTTGACCGGAATTGTGATGTGCCATCTCCACGCCTGTCACAGCTGCCGCCAAATGAAGGTCCTCAATGGTGGCGGCGGTCACACATCACTGCTGGAACGCCGGTGACAGGCGAGTCTTTTTTTTATTTTATTTTTTAAAGCCCTGCACCCTGGCTGTCTGGCGATAGCAAAAGGGGTTCCCGGTCTCATCGTACCCCTTTAAGTGATATTTATTCTTCATCCTGTATGTGGGTGGCTTAGTCTAGGTGGCCTTCTTCAGTATGAGTTATGGAAACCATCACAACCAGTAAAAAAAAAAAAAAGGTCTCTTGTCTTTTTTTAATAAAGTTTCTACAAGCAATCAAATCAATGTTAGAACACCGGAGAGGGAATAGCAGGCTCAGATTGATTGTGAGGACTGAACACTTATATTATTCATGAGGTTAAGATTAGGTACGTACAAGTTCATTTTTCTTTTCTGATCCAGACCTGTATTGTCACGGCCTCTGTGTCACGTTTGCCGTACATGCCGGTTGCCAGGGGCAACGTGTGGTTGTCAGCATGTGTGTGCTTTGCTCCCCTTCTCCTGGTTCCTCCTCTGTTTAGTGCTGGAGGGGTTAACTACCTTGCTGGATGTGGTCACTAGGTGCTTTTTATACCTGTGGCTAAAGGCCAGGAGTCAGTTGTACTCCAGCCTTGGTGTGTGCTGGAGTTATGCTCCTGGTCTGGATTTTCCATCCTGCAGTGTGTGGGCCACCTAGTGGGACATCAATGTCTTCAGCGATGTCTTCCTTGTTTCATCCATGTTCCCTACCTTACCTGTGTTTAAGTTTGGTGTGTGGTTTATATTCTGGGTCTTGTTTAATGTCTGGTATTTTTGGTGTGGTTTGTCCAGCATGAATGCAAGACGTTTCCCTGTCTGTTGTGGCCTCCGGAAGGGGGTCTCATGGTTTCCCAGAGGGGTGAATGCCTGTATGCAGCGCTGCCTGGGGCCGCCGTGCATCTTTCTGCATGGGGGTCCAGGCAGTAACTGGTGTGCTGGATTCCTGTGTGTGTTGTTTGTATGGTTTCCTGTTTGGTGTGTGGGCTCCTGTACGTATGCATGGGTTTCAGTCGTGGTGGCAGCGGCAGGTAAGTGTGTTGTCCGGTGTTCTTACCTGTCGATCCAGTTGCTGTATATGGTTTCTACTTTTCCCTGCTACTAGGCCGGTTGAGACTCCTGTTTATCCGTGTCTTGGAAGAATAGGTCGTCTCTCGCCTGCTCCTATGTGAGGGATTATCAGGGCCCTAGTTTTCCGGGGTATAAGCCGTCCTACCATCCAGGTCCGTTCATACGGTGAGCAGTTAGGGCGAGGATTAGGGACGCTATAGGAGGTTACCTGCTCCCTGATCTCAGTAACCAGGCCTAGTTGCTTTCCCAAATTCCCTGACATTGTACGGTAGGGGTTTTCCCCCACTCTCCACCGTAACATGTATCAGAGATTGAGGTTTGATTTAAAAATATTTTTGCTTTTTTTTTTTTTTTTTTAAAGGTAAAGACACAAGAGTTTACAGAAAGGTCTTGCTAGAGACGAGCGAATCAAAGTTGCACCAAGTCGAATCCGATCCGAATTTCAGGAAAAATTCAATTCGCACCGAATCCGAATTTCCTCACGCTTCGTGGTAACGAATCGCAATTTTTCCTAAAATGGCTGCTGCACGTGTGAGGACACGGAAGGCGGGATCACCCATAATGCCATGCATGCAGCCAATCTGCAGCCAGCCAGCCCTGTGATGTCACAGCCCTATAAACAGTGGCAGCCATCTTGGATTCTGCCATTTTCCAGTGTACTTAGTGCAGGGAGAGACCTCAGCAGGCGCTAGGGACAGTGCGAGGAAAGACTTCATTGTGCTAAAAAAAAAATATTTACAAGTGCAGGCAAAGATTATGCAAGGTGTAGGGAAAGGATAGGGAGGAATCATTCCACATCATTTATGTTGAACAGGGTTCAGTAGGGGAGGATACAGCCTGGGTATTAGGAAGAATCCTATTACACCTTGATGCACAGACTGCGGATCCAAACTGCCATTATACAGCTCTGTAATCCCAGCAAACAGTTGTTGTTATTGGGGTACAAGTGCTGTGTAATACAGCCATTAACAGGGTTTATTGCTAGGAAATATTTATACGTCTTATTTGCCCTTCTGCGGTGCAGTTACATGTTCTAAAGCATTTTTTGGCTTGTATTAGTGGTAAAAAAAAAGTCTTATTAGCTGTTGTGTGGTGAAGTGCGAAAATTACAGCCCGTTTTGTTGTGTGTGAGTGGCAAAAGAAAAATATATTTGCAGTTCAGCGGTGCAGTTATATGTTCTAAAGCCCTTTTTTTGCCTGTATTAGTGGCACAAAAAAGTATTTGCCGTTGTGTGGTGAAGTGAGAAAACGACAGCCCTTTTTGGCATGTATTAGTGGGGAAAAAAGGGCTTATTAGCCGTTGTGTGGTGGTGAGAAAATTGCAGACTTTTTGGGGATGTTTTAATTTCCTTTTTATTTAATCTACCAGTATGTCAGACAGAGAAGTGCAAGGCCATGCACAGGGGAGTGGCAGAGGCCTAAATATTTCTGGCGCAGTCACAGGTCACAGCAGAGCAAGGGGTGTGGCAGCAGGAGTCGCAGCGAGACGCCTGAGCTCCCGGTGTCATCTAGCGGTCGTGTCTTGACCAGCAACCCAGCGGTTTTTGAATGGTTAACTCGGTCATCTCTGTTTTGGATCCACTCCAGTTTTTTGGGAGGCATTAGCTATACTGATGAATTACTGAAAAATAAAAACGACCGAGTGAAGGCGGATGCTCCACAGACAGGATCCGTTTTTTGTGGTTTATTGTTCTGACGGATCAGAGGAAGGGCAAAATATTCAGTGACGTCCACACAAACTTACTGCTGACCCCCTCTCCACTCTGTCGGGGGCTCTACTTGTATAAGCGTTTAATAAAACAGGTTCTGTAGACATCTATGTGGAATCAGCTGATGACGGTGTAAAGGAGCGCGCTTCTTCTTGGCGCTAACATCGACCTGTAAGGCTGAGTTCATACTTGAGTTATTTGGTCAAATGTCAAGACAGCACTACTTACTGAGCAATCTCAGATAGTCCAATCTGTGGCGGTGCCTGCAGTGTCAAGTCCTCACAAAACCATAAAAGATGAAATAACCGCAGCGCTCCAACGATACGATATCTTTAAGGATTTATTATCGCCCAATGCAGCAACGCTATGACCACACTGGTCTTTATCAAGCTCACATCAGTTAGCATGATAAAGACCAGTGTCGTCGAAACGTTGCTGCATTCGGTGATAATAAATCCTTGAAGATATTGAATCGTTGGAGTGCTGCGGTTATTTCATCTTTTATGAGTTATTTGGTCAGTTTTGGCCCCGTAACTGGCCAAATAAATGAAGTGTGCAGTGATTCTAGGAGCGACGCCTGTCATCTGCATGTCATACGGACTCACAGTATTATCTCACTACCACAGCAGACTCCCTATGCTTGTTACTGCAAGGCACCGTGTTCTACACCCCTATAAAGGTTCTCTGCATCCAAGAAATAGACGTTTTTTTATGCGATTTGCCACAAATAAATTTGGATCGAACCACATTTTTTTTCAAAAATTCGGCGAACTGGTCGAAACGAATTTTTGAAAATTTTTCTCATCTCTAGTCTATACCAATGCACATGCTCATTGGCAATGATTTGCTTTAGTGATATTGGCGTGGGTGGTGGCCATCAAGATTGGAATAGTCTGAACTCTTTACTCTGCATTGTGCTGTTCCTCTGTTATTCCTCCTGGTAATGAATTTATAAACTGACAACTGGGTGATACCATTTCCCAGAGTTCCTAGAAAATATGCTCTAGTATTGGTATTTCATTGGGAATACTGATAAAGATGTGTCAGGACAGGTTACATCTTCTTGTTAATATTAATCTTTTTACGGGATGCTTTTGTATTGAAGAGGACGATGAGCAACGCATTTCAGTAAGGTTTGAGAAAAGGGCAATTTTTGGCTATTGACGTCTATGGACGATTCGACATATATGCTGGTAGCAGTTCTTCAATGCATAGCTTAAAATCACTATTTTTCTTCTCTGCTTCCTTACCCTCTCATTTATGGGCTCTGCAATGCTACCTAATGTGGCCTTCTCCAGTGATGCTTTTGTCATGGTCTTACCTTCTTGCTGTTCTCCTTCGTTTGACATGTGCTGGCGGCCATCTTGGTTTCTGGGTTTCTTGTAGCCTCCCACCCTGCGGCTTCTCCTTCCCACTGGGAGGAGCTGGATGCCTAGCTCATATATATAGGAGGTCTGTGGCTTCAGTTCCTTGCTTGGTCCTCCTGTGTTCACATGCTTCTAAGACTGCTGCTGCTTCTGGTTCCTGATCCTGGCTTCGTCTGACTACCCTGCTGGTTCCTGATCCAGGCTTCGTCTGACTACCCTGCTGGTTCCTGATCCAGGCTTCGTCTGACTACCCTTCTGGTTCCTGACCTCTGGCTTCGCAAGACCCTGCTTCGGTTTAGCCATCCGTTTGGACTTTTGCCTTACAGCTTGATTTTCAATAAAGCCTTCTTATTTCCACTTATCTCTGTTGTACGTCTGGTTCATGGTTCCATGACAGCTTTGCAGTCTCCCCAGAAGCCATAGCTCCGGATTGAGGGCCACATCCCCAGTAGAGAGCCCTGCACATGCTGACGAGGGAAGACAGCGCATGCGTGTCCGCTGCTGAGAGCTGGAATATGGATGCAGAATTAGTACTCGCTAGAAACACTCGGGGTGCCATCATTTGCTGTTGGGTGTTCCATGTCTTTTTTGATATAAAAATTATTTGTGAAATAACCCCTAATAGATCTGTACAGATTTTTTCACTATATGTATATCACAGATGCTTTCCCTTTAAATCCAATAGACTATAATATACTTAATAGGTAGTTCCATACCAAACCCTGCGATATATAGAACTGTCTCTGCATGACTGCAAATATAGTAAAGCAAGTGTGCATTAATACATGAATTATTTTCACTTATGCACCATGTTACCATGTAATGTTATGTGAATAGTTTAATATGCTAAATTAATAGAGCTAATGCGGGACTATGGATAATGTTTACAGGGCGAGCTGTCCGCTTCTGTTCCATAGTAACCGAGACACTATTATGTTCTGCTGCACTTGCTTTAAGTGTTTTATTTTTATGTATTTTATTAGGAAAAATTCTTAAAGGGCATCTGTCAGCAGATTTGTACCTATGAAACTGGCTAATCTGTTACGTGTGCGCTTGGCAGCTGAAGGCATCTGTGTGGGTCCCATGTTCATATGTGCCCGCATTGCTGAGAAAAATGAAGTTTTTACATGTGCAAATGAGTCTCTAGGAGCAATGGGAGCGTTGCCATTACACCTAGCATCTCTGCTCTCTCTGCAACTGCCATGCCCTCTCTTTGATTGACAGGGCCAGGCAATGAAAACATCATCACACCTGGTCCTGTCAATCAAAGTGCAGAGGGCGTGGCAGTTGCAGAGAAAGCAGAGCCTCTAGGTGTAATGGTAACGCCCCTGTTGCTCCTAGAGGCTCATCTGCATGTATTAAAATATAATTTTTCTCAACAATGCGGGCACATATGAACATAAGACCAACACAGATGCCTTCAGCTGCCAAAGGCACATGCAACAGGTCACCAGTGTCATAGGCACAAATCTTCTGACAAATGCCCTTTAATACGCGTCCCAATTTGATTATTGGTTTTGTAACATAAAAAAAAAAATCTTGATAGGCTGGGAGTGCATGGTGACAAGGAGAGGATGAAGAACAGCCATTCTTCATTTCACAGACACATTGCACCTATCTACAGATGCCCTTGATTAAAGGGGTATTCCCATCTCAGACAATGAAGACATATCGCTAGGATATGTCCCCATTGTCTGATAGGTGCGGGTCCCACCTCTGGGACCCGCACCTACAACGAGAACGGAGCGTGGAGAGCTGTGGCTGTAGGATCTCGGATTTCCCGGGGTCCGTCCACCACCAAGCGCTGTTCCCCGCTGCTCCCATAGAAGGGAATGGGAGCGCACCACGCACGAGCGGCCCCTGCTCCCATTCATTTCTATGGGGCAGACGGAAATAGCCGAGCCACTAGTGTTGATCGAACACCAAAGTGCTCGGGTCGAACACCTCGGGATGCTCTTGTGCTCTACCGAGCACTCGAGCACAATGGAAGTTAATGGGAGAACCCGAGCATTAAACCAGGCACCCCCTACTCTAAAGATGGGAGGGTGTCTGGTTCATAGCAAAAGGTCAGAAATTGATGGAATCACCACCAAAATGGTTCGGGAACAGCATGGGGAGGATGTCTGGAAGCATCTTGGACTCCCAGGTCGCTGCTGGGAATGATGTTGTCCGCATAATACGCCACTTTTACAGACTGACACTAATACGCACAAAACCGAAGATAAAATCGATTTTAGAGGAAAAATTGGAAACATTCTTTCCTGTATATTTACTTGTATATAAAGTGCAAGTGCTACCAAAAATTACAAGGAAGAGACACTCTGATACAACCTGTATATCACATAAAGCAGGGCCTCATTCACATTGTGGTACTATTGTTCAGGCAGTGGGACTCCTACACTCATAAAGCCTATGCACAAGTGAAAGGGCTTCCAAAAATTACTAGGAACTGGCACTCCAATACACCCTTTATTACACATAAAGGAGGGCATCATACACACCCTTGAAAAATTATGATTGATGGCCTTTTGGTGACCCTCAGAATTATTAGGAGCAAGCGCCTGCTGATGACCCTCTAAAACATTACAGGCGAGGGCCTGCTGCTGAGCTGACCATCTAAAACATTAGGGGGAGGTTTGCTGCAGAGCTAACTCTCTAAAACATTAGGGGCGAGTGCCTGCTGCTGATCTGAGCATCGCAAAAACTATGGGCGAGTGTCTGCTGCTGAGCTGACCATTGAAAACATTTTGGGCGAGGGCCTGCTGGTGAACTGACCCTGTAAAACATTATGATTGAGGGCCTGCTGGTGAGATGACCCTCTAAAACATTATATGCAAGGGCCTGCAGGTGAGCTGACCCTCTAAAAGATTGTAGGTGAGGGCCTGCTGGTGAGCTGACCCTCTAAAACATTATATGCAAGGACCTGCAGGTGAGCTGACCCTCTAAAAGATTGTAGGTGAGGGCCTGCTGGTGAGCTGACCCTCTAAAACATTATAAGCGAGGGCCTGCAGGTGAGCTGACCCTCTTCTACATCAGGAGCAAGGACAGACTAATAAGCATGTTGATATGATGGAAAAAGAGGAGGATAAGAAAAGGAAGATTGAACCATATACCCTTTTTTTGTGGTGGAAGGGGTGTATTCGGTACATTATAAAAAACACATTTAAAGTGCTTTTATGTTCAGCCGCTTTCCTCTAGTGGAGTAAAGAAGTCAGGGGCAATCCAGGCCTTATTTATTTTTATAAGAGTCAACCTTTTAGCATTATCAGTTAATATGCTTATCAGTTATTATGCCCCCAGCAGCACTAAATACCCGCTCTGACAAAACGCTGGCGTCAGAGCAGGCCAGCACCTCCAAGGCGTAGAGCGTCAGTTTGTGCCAGGTGTCCAGCTTGGACACCCAGTAGTTGTAAGGCACAGAGGGATCATTGAGGACGCTGACACGGTCTGCTACGTACACCTTCACCATCTTCCAAAACTTTTCTCTTCTTGTGACACTAGGCCGCGCATCAGGGTGAGGGTGCTGGCGGGGTGTCATGAAACTGTCCCAGGCTTTGGATTGTGTTGCCCTGCCTCTGTTGGAACTGCTGTGTGTTCCCCTCGTCTCCCCTCCTTGGTTTCCCAAGGAACTACGTACTCTGCTGCCAGCGTTGTCAGCTGGAAATTTTTGGAGCAATTTTTCCACAAGGACCTTCTGGTATTGCACCATTTTGCTCATCCTCTCCACCACAGGAATAAGAGATGAAAAGTTCACTTTGTATCGGGGGTCGAGAAGTGTGAACAACCAGTAATCTGAGTTGTCCAAATTGCGTAAAACACGTGGATCACGGGAAAGGCAGCCTAACATAAAGTCAGCCATATGTGCCAGAGTCTCAACAGGCAAGACTTCGCTGTTGTCATCAGGAGGATGACTCTCAATATCATCCTCCTCTTCTGCCCATCCACGAAGAACAGATGGAATTAAACTTCCATGGGTACTACGCTCTGTAGCGGAGGCAACCGTCTCCTGCTCCTCCTCATCATCCAATTTGCGCTGAGTAGACGAACTGAAGTTGCTCTGGCTATCACCCTGTGTAATGTCTTCCCCCATTTCCACCTCTTCCACATGCAAAGCGTCGGCCTTTATTGTGAGCAGCGAGCGTTTGAGTAGACACAGAAGTGGGATGTGATGCTGATAATAGCGGTATCGCCGCTCACGATCTGTGCTGATTCCTCAAAGTTTCTTAAAACCTCACAGAGGTCAGACATCCATGCCCACTCCTTGCTTGTGAATAGCGGAAGCTGACTGGAAAGGCGACGACCATGTTGCAGCTGGTATTCCACTACTGCCCTCTGTTCCTCACAAAGCCTGGCCAACATGTGGAACATCGAGTTCCAGCGCGTGCTCACGTCGCACAGCAGTCGGTGAGCTGGCAATTGTAAGCGCTGCTGCAGTAATGCCGGTTGAAGCTGTCGATGACTTACGGAAATAGGCACACATGCGGCGCACCTTCACCAGTAGCTCAGGCAAATTAGGGTAGGTTTTGAGAAACCGCTGAACCACTAAGTTGAAGACATGGGCTAGGCGTGGGATGTGTGTTAGCTTCCCGAGCTCCAAGGCCGCCACCAAGTTATGGCCATTATCAGACACAACCATGCCTGGTTCTAGGTTGAGTGACTAGAGCCACAGCCCAGTCTGGTCTCTTATCCCCTGCCACAGCTCTGCGGCGGTGTGCTGTTTGTCACCTAAGCAGATCAGCCTAAGCTTGTCCTGTTGACGCTTCCCCACTGCAGTGCTACACTGCTTCCAGCTACCGACTGTTTGACTGGTGCTGCAAGAGGATAATTCTGAGGTGGAGTAAGAGAAGTGCGGGTTGGATCTACTAACGTAGGTGCTGGCAGAAGCCCTGATGGAATTAGGGCAAGCAAACCTTTGCGTCGGCAGCACCTGTGCCATCCCAGGGTACAACTTGCTCCTGGCCTCCACAACGTTCACCCAGTGTGCCGTCAGGGAAATGTAGCGTCCCTGGCCAAAAGCACTTGTCCATGTGTCAGTGAGTTGACCTTCCCAATAACTGTGTTAGGGCATGGGTGATGTTACGGGACACATGCTGGTGTAAGGGGGGCACAGCACACCGTGAAAAATAGTGGCAGCTAGGGACTGTGTAACGAGGGACTGCCGCTGATATCAGGCTGCGGAAGGCCACAAGCCTTAATGGCAACATTTCCAGGGCCAGTAATTTGCGATTGCGTTAAAAATGCCTGAGGTAAGGACATTTGTACGCTGCACTGGGATATGGAAGTGGATGTGGTCACTGATGGTGCTTGCGAAGGTCCAGGTCGGGAGGCATCCGGGCCTGCGCCTTCAACAGAGGATTGGCCACCACGTAACACAGGGGAAGAGGAGGCAGTGGTGTAACCCGCATACACAGATTGTTGACCCAGGCATTCGTCCCCCTTTTTACGGTGCTTGGATGCCATGTGGCAGATCATGCTGGTGGTGGTGAGGTTGCTAGTGTTTACACCCTCATTTTGGTATGGCATAGGTTGCAAACTACTATTCTTTTGTCGTCCGCACTTTCCTTAAAAAAGCGCCATACTGCGGAACACCTACCCCTTGGCAAGGGAGATTTCCGCAAAGGGGTGCTCCGTGGAACAGTTGCGGGCCTGTTTGGTGCAGCCTGCCTTCTCTTTTTTGCCACCCCACTGCCTCTTCCAGCCTGTTGATGTGCACCCTCTGTACTTCCCACTTTGGGTCAGTGACTTCATTATCCACTACCTCCTCTTCCACTTCCTCACTCTGCTCATCCTCCTGACTTGTTGACCTAACCACTACCTCAGTGATTGACAACTGTGTCTCATCCTCTTCATCAACCTCTTGAGACAGTAATTGCCATTGATTTATTGGCAACTGTGTCTCATCATCATCCACCTCATTAAACAGTAATTGCCGTTCCCCACCGTTATCTTCTTGTGATTGTGGATGCTCAAGAGTTTGGGAATCATTGAACAAGATCTGTCCCTCTTCAAGCGTGCTTGGCGAGTGGGCCAAATCAAGGAATGGCGCTGAAAAGAGCTCCTCGGAATATCCGAGTGTGGGATCACTTGTTTGCCCAGAGTCTCCATGGTGGGAGGAAGGAGGATCAGGGTGAGGATTGGGTTGAGCAGACTCTTGGCTACTGACACTGGACTTGGTGGAAGACGGGGTGGTGCTTAACCGACTGGAAGCAATATCTGCTGCAATCCAACCGACCACCTGGTCGCACTGGTCTGACTTCGAGAGCATTGTCCTGCGCCGCCCTGCAAACTGGGACATGAAGCTAGGTATCGTGGATGATTGTTTTTCTTGTGCTCTGGCAGCAGGTACACTTTTAATGCGCTGAGGGCCACGGCCTTTGTGTGCACCATCAGCAGCATGGCCACTTCCCTGTCCCTTACTGCTCACCTTCTTCATATTAAATGTTATATATGCTTGAAAGTATGTCACACGTACAGTAGCGTAGGATTTGTAAGTGTATGCGCCAAAAAATTAAAAAAGGTATTTGGGATGTGGAAACGTTACACAGGAGATATACTGCAGATAATGTTGCTGATGTCAGCAGCAGCTAATATAAAATGACTTTGAATGTCACAGGTATTTGGGAAGTGGAAACGTTACACAGGAGATGTACCCCAAGTAATGTCACTGTCCGCAGCGGACACCATCTACGGAAAAAGTACACTGGATGTCACTGGATATTTTTGGGATGCGCACACGTTACACAGGAGATATACTGCAGATAATGTCGCTGATATCAGCAGCGGCTAATATAAAATTACAGGGAATGTCACAGCTATTTGGGATGTGGGAAAGTTACACAGGAGAAATACCGCAGATAATGTTGCTGATGTCAGCAGCGACTAATATAATATTACAGGGACTGTCACAGGTATTTGGGATGTGGAAACGTTACACAGGAGATGTACCCCAGGTAATATCACTGTCCACAACGGACACGTCTACGGAAAAAGTACACTGGATGTCACTGATATTTTTGGGATGCGCACACATTACACGGGAGAAATATCGCCGATAATGTTGCTGATGTCAGCAGCGGCTAATAAAAAAATTACAGGGAATGTCCCAGGTTTTTGGGATGTGGAAATATTACACAGGAGAAATACCGCAGATAATGTCGTTGATGTCACCACCAGCGGCTAATATAAAATTACATGGAATGTCACAGGTATTTGGGATGTGGAAACGTTACACAGGAGATGTAGCACAGCTAATGTCACTGTCCGCAGCGGACAGCGTCTATGAAAAAAGTACACTGGGTGTCACAGATATTTTTGGATGTGCACACGTTACACAGAAGATGTAGCGCAGATAATGTCGCTGTCTGCAGCGGCCTAACTATTGCACACTAGCGCAGGATGCGCTAAAAATAGATATTGCTGCCACACACAATAGTCCTTAAAAGGACTTTTGGGTCTTTGACAAGTTTTTCAACTTCCCCCAAAAATTTTGTCTCCCTACACTATCTTTCACTCCCTCAGCACAGCTCTACCTGATTAACACTGAGCCGAACACGTGTAATCGGGTGCTGTATAGCCAATCACTGTAATGCCAGCAGCCAATATGGTTACGGCATTACAGTGAAGGGCAGCACTTACCTGCACGTTTATTGGCTGCGTAGACAGCCATCCTGGTGGAGACACAGCATGGGTAACTGTTCTTTGTCCCTTATATGTATTTGATACACTAATGTACTTGCACTTTATTTGATTTGGTTTTGTATATTTCAATATGGACAATTTTTGAACTTTGTATCTGCTGTGTCTTCCTCCAGTTGATGTCGCCTTTCCCTGTACTGATGTCTTTAATTTTGTAATAAAGTTTTGTATTTGATTTGCAAGCGGTCTGGTATTGCTTTATAGGTATTTATATTATACCATAGGCTTTTTTATAATAAGTCTAACCCATTAGGGTGCCAATTTGGCAAATACGTTAATTTTATTATACGTGATATTATTGGCAGTAGTAGTGGTAGTCATTTATTAGTAGTTTTATTATTCATTTATTGTCAGTATTATTTATTTTTACTTGCACATCTACGGTAGTTAGATAAAAAAATGTAGTTCAGGGCTTGATTTTCTGACTTATATTTTGTTCTATTTTTCCCATTTCTTCTCTCTATGTTTTCTGTTTGATTTTTTCCCCCTCCCTCTATAGGCCCTGGAGATTAGGCCATTTTATTATAGTTAGTAAAAAGGCAAATAAATAAAAAGCCAGCAGAGGAATATGAAATTTTCAGCTTCTGTACTAATAGCAAATAAGAGTTGTGTGATCGGCTGGATATCTCAGATGTTTACCACCTCCACACTAGCGGAGTAGACCGCACGCAGAACACATGCATCTTGCCGAGTTCACACACTGTTAACATCACAACCTGTTCTCCCCAGGACGGACCCAATGACTGATCAGTAGCTTGTTCCACATAAAGATGTGTGGAAGGATGAAACAACCCGACTCTTGCAGGTGCCGGATAATTTCTTTTTCATTTCTAAACCTGAAATATGTCAGCTGCATTCACACAGTCGGACTAGAAATAGAAATGATTTTCTATCGTGACCAATAAACCTATATGGTCGTAGTAGCCAGGCTTGGGCTACAGGAAGATGCACTGTGAATAGAGTCGTAATGGAAGGTCCTATAGAACATTTCAATTTGGCCCTTCTCCTAATATGATAACCCCCAAGACCGCCCCAGTGACAACATGCAGATTTTGGAAACATGACAAGAAGCATGGTTACCTGATCTGAAATGTTACAACCCAAGAGCTGGGTAAAGGGGTTGTTCTTAGTTAGAAACAATGTCTGCCTTTTTCCAAAAACAGAGCCACACTTTTGACCATTGACTTCAATGGAGCTGTGTTGCAATACCAGACACAATACACAATGTATGGACAAATGTAAGGATGTTTCTGGGAGATAGCAACTATGTTTCTTTAAAATCTGGGGTACTCTATATTACTCTATTTTAGCTCCACATATAGTTAGAAAATTGTAATAATGGCAACTGGAAAGGATGCACCATGGGGAATGACCAAAATACCAGTTAGTATCAGTGTAAAATGGAGCTTAAAAGGGTTTTCCCATTTGGGAATTCCCATTTTAACAATATGCCATAAATGTTGGATAAATGCAGGTCCCACCTCTGGGAACCCACCACTGTCTTAAAAATCAGGTCCATGCTCAGCTTTCTTCTTGCACTGCTATGCGACTTCCAGAAATAGCCAGATGAGCATGCTCGGCTACTGTGTAGAGCAGTGAATGGAGAAGATCTGCGCATGCGTGCATCACACTGCTATGGGAGTTCCAAAAACAGTTGAGCCAGCACTCAAGTTATTTTTGGAAGTCCCATAGCAATGAACTGAGAGGACGCCGATCACGTGCAGCATGTCCTCCATTTATGTTGAGGCCTTGTTCATTAAATAGGAGCAGATTCATAGGTGACCCATCTGGGAATTTCCATCCTATTTATATGCCATAAATGTCCAAGATAGGAATATCACTTTAAGTCGGTTATCTGACACTGGAAAAAAATTAGCAGGCGGCTGGATAGGGTATAAAAAAACACCAGACCAGAAGTTGTGATGTGCATGTGACTGCTTCCAGCTTCTCAATAACCCCAGCCAGGGCCATAACTAAATGGGTGCAGAGGTAGCAGTTGCTACCGGGCCCAGAAGCCTGAGGGGGGCCAAAGACCCTTGTGCCATATAAGAAGACACTAGTATAGGAAGTGCATGCTGGTCAAGTTACACCTCTGGCTGGAGGGAAGAGGTTAGGTAAAAAATTTGGCATTGGGGGGGTTGTGCTGTTTCAATTTTTGCCTCAGGCAACACGAAGGCTATGTGCTTCCCAGCCCCTGGTCACAAAGTACTGAGGGAAGGGGGGCCCAAGCTGAATTGCACCAGGGCCCATGAGCCTTTAGCTATGCCCCTGGCCCCAGATGTGTTGTGTCTACCAGAATCTAACAGGAATAACTGGATGTGTTGCCCAAAGTAACCAACAAGAGCTCAGCTTCCATTTCTTAAAGTGGTTGGCCCATCTCACACATTGGTGGCATATCGTTAGGCTATGCCACCAATGTCAGATAGGTGTGGGTCCCACCTCTCTCTAGAATAGGGAGGAGCGAATCGACTTCGGATGAAACATCTGAAGTCGATTCGCATAAAACCTTGTTTGAATACTGTACGGAGCAAGTGCTCCGTACAGTATTAGAATGTATTGGCTCCGATGAGCCGAAGTTATTACTTCGTGAAATCTCGCGAGACTTCGCATAATAACTTCAGAAATTGATTTATACTGTAAAAAAAAAAAAAAAAAGGGTTCGGTTCCAAGGTACCACCATGGATTTTTACAGTATAAATCAATTTCTGAAGTTATTATGCAAAGTCTCGCGAGATTTCTCGAAGTAATAACTTCGGCTCCTCTGAGCCATTCTAATACTGTACGGAGCACTCGCTCCGTACAGTATTCAAACAAAGTTTTATGCGAATCGACTTCGGATGTTTCATCCAAAGTCGATTCGCTCATCCCTACTCTGGAACGCGGCCCCCAAACTGAACAAGGGCACAGCACGCAAGTGCAACCATCCTCCATTCACTTCTGTGGGCATGCTGAAAAAAGCCAAGCATCGGTGAACGTAGAGGTGGCCTAGCGATATGCCACCAATGTGTGAGATGGGCCAACCCCTTTAAGCTTCTCTGGAAAAATGAGAGCCGCACTGATTGGTTGCTGTGGTCATTTTTTCTGTTTTGATGCACAGGCTCCTGGGCCTGCATCATTTTCCTTTAAATCAGCAAAATGAAAAAACGGAGGGAAAAGACAAATGCTGTTTACACGATATAATTTCAGCATTCAGTGTTCTTGTGGTCAAGCAAATGTGTGTGTAGACCACACCACGAAAATCCGCTCAACTTTCACTGCCAACTTTCTCCAAGTTAATGGCTTCAGCTCAAGAAGTCGTCTCATGCATATTCTAAGATACCGCATTATAACTGCCTTTCTTAGACCAAACATTTGCAGACTGCTACATTTTTTGTCTTCTTAATTTGACTTCTAGAAAATATTGCATCACAATAAATTATTCAGACCACGCGGCTTTTCATCTTCTGAGACACATCTTCATGTGATCTCTTAACAACTATTTATTTAATACCAAACCAGAAATCTCCCGAATGCCTGGTACTATTGCCCTGGGGCATATTTCTTAAATAAAAGCTCTCGATCTTTGTATACCTAAAATTTGCATACTAAAGGAGGGAGACAAAAAAAAACTTCAAAAAATGACCAACTCCCTGTTTTGGATTTTGGAGAAAAAAAACGACGATGAATTTAATTTACGTTTTACAACTATTACATTTGGCGTTTGATCTTTTTTATTTTTTTCCCGTATTTTCAGTCTGGTAAATTCAACACCTTTTTAGATGTACTGGACAGTTTAATAGGACTCAGCAGGGAAAAAAAAGAAAAGATTTAGTCGTCTGCATCGAGCGAGCCTGGGAGATAGCGTCTGATCATCGAATCATTTGCATACAAATTTATAGTCTGTTCTAGATAAAGGTTAAAAGAGATAAATGAGCGTTTCTGTAATATTCTGTCGTCGCCAGCCAGCACATAATTTACTATATTTGTGCTTTCAATCATAACATCAATAAAGGTAATTATAGACAGCGGATAACTTACCTTAATTTCCGGTAATTGCTGCATACCTCCCCCACCTTCCCAGTAAAACGCTGTTTTATTTTTACCACATTATTTAGAGGTGCTTTTGTTTGAACTCATTATTCATCAACTTCTATACATGAAATTCAGTTGGAGTTTGCAGTGAAAGCTCCTGGGGCCACCAATACCAGCATAACCACTATGCTCCTAATTAGGACCTACGAACATGTAAGTGTTGTGTGCACTGCACGGTGCATCTCTCTGCTATGGTGGGCCGCCATATGGTGCCTTCATACAACGGATATATACTGTCAGTGTTTCTAGGACAGGCTAGCTCCATAATACAATGTCCTATTGAGCATGGTACGATTTTATGGCTTGGTCGGACGAACGATCAGCTATCAGGTAATGCCATCTTTCCTTAGGGTAGGTCATTAATACCAGATCGGTGGATGTTTGGCTCCCAGCACCCCCACCAATAAGCTGCTTTCAGGAGCTCCTGCGTCTGAACCGGGCATCAGAACCACAGAGCTCTGTGTGTAGGGTCGGGGTCTAAGTACCGTAGTGCTGCTTCGCTTTATCATCCTATGATTAAGGCAAAAAAAAGATTTTTTTTTAATTGGGCATCATATAGTACATCACAATCTATTTCTAACAAAGCTAGAACCGTCCCTGTACCTCACATGGGTCAGAGATCTCTCCATTCATTGCTCCAATTTCTCTACTAGATTTATTTTAAGGTGGCAGTTCAGGGGCATGTCCTTTTTCAGGGGGCATGTCCAGGGGCATAGCTAAAGGCTCATGGGCCCTGGTGCAAGAGTTCAGCTTGGGCCCTCCTTCCTTCAGTGCTTTGTGGCCAGAGCCAGGGAAGCATATAGCCTTTCGTGCTATTTGAGGCAACCCCCTCACTAATGCCAAATTCTTGACCTAACCCCTCCAGCCAGAGGTGTAACATGACCGGCATGCACTTTCTATAATACCCGTGTCTTCTTATGTGGCACAAGGGTCCTTGGGCCCCTCAGGCTCCTAGGCCTGGTAGCGACTGCTACCTCTGCACCCCCTATAGCTACACCCCTGGGCACGTTCTGTCTGCTGCAGCTCTATCACTGTAAAGCCTCATTCACACGTCCGTGTCCATGCTCAAGTCCGTGAGAAGGTGGTCAGTGATGCATCCGTGAAGCTGTCCGTGAAGGATCCGTGTGTCTGTTTTTTGCTCTCCGTGTTGCATCCGTGTTTCACTGACAATGAACAGCTGAAAAATTATTTTCAAAGCATCTCTTCTTAATGATCCGTGAAACACGCATGCACGCATGTGTTGGATCCGTGGTTTTCACGGACCCATAGACTATAATGGACGTAATGGATCCGTGAACACGGACAAAATAGAGCATCCGTGCTAAAACACTGATGCATGAATACACACTTTAAAATGAATGGGTACGTGGAGAACACGGACAGCACGTGTCCGTGAAACACTGACGTGTGAATGAGGCTTAACTCTCACAGTTGGCGAGAGTTGAAGGAGCATGAGCCAGGTGGGCAGAGAAATGTGGAAAAGAACAAACAGGTGGCGCTATACAGATACATTTTATTGAATAACTCAGTGACTGGAATAAATGTTTAATTACATGCAATTGCAAAATTATTCAGATCCAGGCTCTCGTTTGAAAAATGTAAAAAATATGCTTTTTTTGTTGGACTCACAGTTTTAATTGAATAGGAGAAGCAGTGCATGAGAGCCGCCTTGCAGTGCATGAGAACCGCCTTACAGTGCATGAGAGCCGCCTTGCAGTGCATGAGAGCCGCCTTGCAGTGCATGAGAACCGCCTTGCAGTGCATGAGAACCACCTTACAGTGCATGAGAGCCGCCTTGCAGTGCATGAGAGCCGCCTTGCTGTGCATGAGAACGCCTTGCAGTGCATGAGAACCGCCTTGCAGTGCATGAGAACCGCCTTGCAGTGCATGAGAACCACCTTACAGTGCATGAGAGCCGCCTTGCAGTGCATGAGAGCCGCCTTGCTGTGCATGAGAACGCCTTGCAGTGCATGAGAACCGCCTTGCAGTGCATGAGAACCGCCTTGCAGTGCATGAGAACCACCTTACAGTGCATGAGAGCCGCCTTGCAGTGCATGAGAACCGCCTTGCAGTGCATGAGAACCGCCTTGCAGTGCATGAGAACCGCCTTGTAGTGCATGAGAGCCGCCTTGCAGTGCAAGTGCAAACTGCATCCACTTCTGCGGATTTGTATTGGTTCGGCATGGCTCCCAAGTAACTGGTTTATGAAAACTATTTTTTAAAGCCATTCCCCCATTGATGCACTATGCTGTACTGAAGATGGTGGTCATATCAGCTTTCTAGTAGGTCCTTGTACACAGATCCAGTTTTTCCATCTTCCTTAGGCCCCTTTCACACGAGCGAGTTTTCCACGCGGGTGCAAAGCGTGAAGTGAACACATAGCACCCGCACTGAATCCTGACCCATTCATTTCAATGGGTCTGTGTACACGCATCAGTTCTGCGTTGCGTGAAAATCGCAGCATGTTCTATATTCAGCGTTTTTCACACAGCCCTGGCCCCATAGAAGTGAATGGGGCTGCGTGAAAAACGCATTGCATCCGCAAGAAAGTGCGGGTGCGATGCGTTTTTCACTGATGGTTGCTAAGAGATGTTGTTTGTAAACCAGTTTTTTATAACGCACGTGAAAAACGCATCAAAACGCATTGTACCCGCATGGAAAAAACTGAACAACTGAACGCAATTGCAGACAAAACTGACTGAACTTCCTCGCAAAATGGAGCGAGTTTCACTGAACGCATCCGGACCTAATCCGTCACGCCCGTGTGAAAGAGGCCTTAAAGAGTTGTCCCACTTCAGCAAATGGCATTTATCATGAAGAGAAAGTTAATACAAGGAACTTACTAATGTATTGTGATTATCCATATTGCTTCCTTTGCTGGCTAGACTTTTTTTCCATCGACTTATACACTGCTTGTTTCCATGGTGACGACCACCCTTCACTCCAGCATTGGTGGTCAGGCTACCACGCCATAGGAAAAAGCGTTGGCTTATGTGTGATCCTATGGTCCAGGCCACCTGAGAGGCCAATGCTTTTTTTCTATAGTGTGCAAGCACGACCATCGATGCTGGATTGTAGAATGGTCGTAACTATGGAAACAAGCAGTGTATAATGTGATGGGAAAATGATTGATTTCAGCCAGCAAAGGAAGCAATATGGACAATCACAATACATTAGTATTAACTTTCTCTACATTATAAATGGCACTTTCTTAAATGAGACAACCCCTTTAAGGTTCTGAAGGGGCATAGAGCATCCAGTGGCACAAACGGATCCTAAAGACAAGGACCTGGTACAATCCCATGACACTGTCTCGTGCGTGAAACTTTACACAGTTGTACGCTGAAATGTAGCCATCACAGTGGTCTTCTTCTCAAATTCATTAAAATACACAGCAGTGCCCTCTCTCCATATTCATGAAATTGCAGACACCTCGGCATCTGCGCATTACAATACGTAATACCGCACCTCCCTCTCACCACCTTCATTACATAATAATCACTTCACATCAGGAGTGGTGAATGGGACCACGGTGAGCCTCATCAGTCCTCAATGAAAGTGCAGTAAGTGTTGTGTCAGTCAAGTATTAACCAGATTAGTGAAAAGAGCTAATCCTCATGATAAATACTGGTTCTGTGGTTCAAAAAGAAAGAGTTACAAAAAAAGTGCAGCTAAAGCAGATGTTTTGAAAAACATTTTTGAAAATATTACTTTTTTGTGCATTGATTTTACAATAATTGTGGAAAAAACTCAAAATTTCGTAGTGGTGTTTTTTTTTTAAAACATAAAGGTGTTATCCAACCCCTATAATGACTCCCCTAATGCCCTGGCCCCTCATATGCGTTATACATACCCCGGCACCCGCATCGCTGCTGATCCTCGCACGGCCCCTGCATCTCCCCGTCGCAACGCGAGGACAGGAGGTGTTGGTGGTGGACTGCCAATAGCAAGCCGTAATGGGGACGAGCCTCCCTAGCGTCACCTGCGATGCTAGGGAGGCTCGTCCCTGTCGCGGCCTGCTGTTGGCTGCTACCCTTCCACCCCTTTGGATAGGTCATCCATATCCGATTGGTGTGGGTCTGGCACCCGGGACCCCCGCTCATCAGCTTTTTTTATGAAGGCAGCAGCTTTTGCAGTAGCGCCACGGGCTTCTCGCTGTACACCAAGCACAGCACCACACATTGTATAGCGGCTGTGCTTGGTATCGTAGCTCATCCCCATTCACTTCAATAGGGCTGAGCTGCTCCGCTGCTCCTAGGCCACGTGACCGATGAACGTGATGTCACTGGCCTAGGAACAGTTGGAGAAAGCTATGGCACTACTGCGAATGCAGGTGTCTTCTCAAACCATCGGCGGGGTTCCCAGGTTTCGGACCCCCACCATTCAGGTACTGATGACCTATCCAGAAAATCTTTTTGAAAAAACCCTTTTCTGTCCCATACAAGTCAGTGGGATTTGTACACATTTTTTGCTGATCCGTGTGCGCTATCCAAGAATCTCACTGCAGGTCTTATACTTTTTGTGTCTATTTTTGTGCATTAGAATAACCCTTTCTATCAATGAGAGTGAGCATAAAAAAAAATGCACACAAAATATTAATTTTTTAAGGATCCATATTTTGTGGACCAAAAATCGTATATACGGCCACGTGCATGAGGTCTAAGTGACCAGTGCAAATAATTTTTGCAAGAATTGCAATATGATCACCACGTGTGAATATACCCATCGCAGAAAGCCGGTGCCAGAACGTCACAGCTCCGTCAGTGTTGTAGTGGAGAGCATTCCTCACTGCAGCGCTGTTCCCATTGACTTCAATGGGAACAGTGATGTAGTAGCTAGCTGCCTCCACTACAATGTTGACGGTGCAGTGTAGCTCCGGTGCTGACTGACTGGCAGGGGTGCAGGGTATCGGACACCCATCATTCAGCTAGTGTTGGACTATTGTGAGAATAGGCCATCACCTAAAAAATGCTGGACAACCCCTTTAAATTCGTGACATGCCAATCCATGCTGTGGATTTCAACCTTTGCAATGTAGAGGGTGAAAACCATGACATCCCTGCTTGTAATACATGCCCACTGATTTGGTGTGGATTTTGCCGTGGAAATGGATTTTGACTTTATATAAATAGAATTCTGCATTGAATCTGCCCCCCCCCATCCTATTGATTTCCAAGAAAATACATATTTGCTCTTGATTCCCATGCAAAAACCGCCTGGAAACCACGGCAGGCGTCTGCACACAGATTAGCAGATCTGCAGCATGCAAGATGGAAAACCACAGCAGAAATCCATCCTTTTACAGTACTTTCTGGATTCAGTGATGGATTTTTCTGGTAGAAGAATCCATCATGTGAACATACCCTAACAAAATAAAAATGACACTAAGGATGCTTAAAAAATGATGTTTTTATTTTTTTGCATGCATTTACAACACTGAAAACTAGTGCGCGAAGGAGCTAAAATCTGCAAATCTTGAACTATAAGGGGGAGCAAGATAAACAAGTTGATAAATGAGCCTCAAATTAGTGTCAGTAAGTTAGCAGCTAGGTGAGAACGTCTGTACCTAGTGAGCCTCCCAGATGTGCTGTGTCTCTCTAATCATTTCCTCAAAGACTTTTATTGAGATCTGCGGGGAAGCTGAATTCCAGAACTTGATATTTTCCCTTATTAATCCAAACCTTGATCGCTTCTCCAAACCTCTCCGGGGCTCGGTGCCCTTATCAAAACATCTGATTGGTGCATTAAAAATTGAATGAGCATAAACAACTCCAGCTGTGCCATGCATGGCTGGGTGCTGCAGCGAGCTTTGTGTTTCATATGTATCAACGGGTTGGCGCAGGACGCCTGGGACTAAGGACGACTAATTATTGTATTTGCTGGAGGGCACGTATGGCGATCTCAACAGGTAACCCGTCCGTAGGTTTGTGCTACAGTCATTTGGCTTTTCTTCATCTACTATTCGCGGAGCAGAGGATATTGTCAGAAATGTAGAGATTAAACTGTTCTGATCAGCGCTGGGATGGGAACAAATCAAAAACCTTTCCCATAATGAGATTTAAAGAGATTTTGCAATTGTCGGATTACAGCAGGTCAATGTTGAGGTTTTTATTCAGCATTTCCTTACCCTGATTGATCTGCCGCTGATGACAGACTGGAAGGAAATGCTGGAAACTTTAGTTCTTCAAAAGGCACAATCATGTACTCAGCGAATACTTCAAAGCAGATTGAATTTATTAGAGCTGCTTGTCACCAGTTGGGGTTCGTACAGATGATAATTGTCAATTTAAAGGGGTTGTTTCAAGTCAAAACCCCCATTAATTGTGCCTTTTTGGGGATGTAGACGGCATAGAAGATCTCACACTGAGGGCCCCACTTTATAGGCTGCTTTGGTTGACCAGTCTGAACTATGCATCACCTAGCATGCAGCTCTGGTTGACCAGTCCGATCCATGCATTACCTAGCATGCAGCTCTGGTTGACCAGTCCGATCCATGCATTACCTAGCATGCAGCTCTGGTTAACCATTCCGAACCATGCATCACCTAGTGTGCAGCTCTGGTTGACCAGTCCGACCCCTGCATCACCTTGCGTGCAGCTCTGGTTGACCAGTCCGAATCATGCATCAACTAGCGTGCAGCTCTGGTTGACCAGTCCGAATCATGCATCAACTAGCGTGCAGCTCTGGTTGACCAGTCTGATCCATGCATCACCTAGTGTTCAGGTCTAGTTGACTAGTCCGATCCATGCATCACTTAGTTTGGAGCTCTAGTTGACCAGTCTGATCTATGCATCACCTAGTGTGCAGCTCTGGTTGACCAGTCCAATCCATGCATCACCTATAGTGCAGCTCTAAATGACCAGTCCAAACCATGCATTACCTAGCATGCAGCTCTGGTTGACCAGTCCGATCCATGCATCACCTAGTGTTCAGGTCTAGTTGACCAGTCCGAACCTTGCATCACTTAGTTTGGACTCAGGTTTACCAGTCTGATCTATGCATCACCTAGTGTGCAGCTCTGGTTGACCAGTCCAATCCATGCATCACCTAGTGTGCAGCTCTAGATGACCAGTCCGAATCATGCATCACCTAGTTTGGAGCTCTGGTTGACCAGTCCGAATCATGCATCACCTAGTTTGCAGCTCTGGTTGACCAGTCCGATCTATGCATCACCTAGTGTGCAGGTCTAGTTGACCAGTCCGAACCATGCATTACTTAGTTTGGAGCTCTGGGTGACCAGTGCGAACCATGCAATCACTTGGTGTGCAATTCATTTACATAACTAGACCCTGCATACCCCAGTAAGACCTTATTCACATCATGTTAATGGCTGGTGTTTGAGGTATACTTTGAAAGATCATCTCAGCATATCCCTCCAAGCGAACCCTGCAACATATCCCACTCTATAGCCATACAGTGAGATATGTTGCCCGTGTCCCATTGTAAAAAAAAAAAAGTTTATAGCTCATCTTTTTACTGGATACTGCTGCATTGAATAACCTAATCTACAACCCTTTTTGCTTTGCTATGCTATGCTATACTGTTTTTGCATCATACGACCATAGGTATGCTTTTAACCTCGATCTGGCTAATGGTGCCCTGTGGATACGCTTAGTACGTACACCTGGAGCTTTTCCTACTATACTGGCTGTCACAAATGGGATGTGACCCTAGACTAATAGCTAGAGGTAATAGCAGGATAGCTAATAAATGTCAGAGGCCAGGAGTCCCGAGTCCCCTACCCTAAAAAACAAGCTGAGCCTGCTCCATATGTGGCGGGGGGTGGCTGTGTAATACACTCTTAGATGCTGGTTAAGGTTAAATCGCCGAATTGGGGTTGTAGATCAATTAGCCCCTCAGATGCCGTTCTCAATAGACCCTGTGAAAAAAATTGCTCCATTCAGTTGCTATAACAGCCTGGGGCCTTGTGAAGGCTTTGAGGCCTGCCATAGCAAACGGACGGTTAAGCCTTGCCTGTAGCAGGGCTTAATAGGCAGCCAGTCAAAATCCTCTAGACTGGAATAGTATTCTATTGCAGTCCATAGTTTAATATTGCCAACGTCTATTAAAAGAAAGGGACGTCAACTAATATCAATTGATTGTAACATTACTACATAGAAAGCCTTTTAAACTGATTGTGTGGCCTTCAAACAGTCATCCTCCCCCTCTATAGTTATATCAATGCATCCTCTGTTTCCACTGGTGACTTTCCAAGGAAAGCTTATTTTCAGTAATTTCATTCCCTGACGATTCCGTCAATTACCTGACAAAATGGCCACTCTAGCGAGAGCAGATGATGGATGCGTATTTTAGGTAAAATAAAATAATATCGACATATGTATCGTTTGATGCTGAGATCTGATGAAACTGAGCTCTTCTCTGAATCTGGAGAATATGTGGAAGAAACAGGAATGCTTTGAAAATATAAAAATGTTACAGAAGCAAGTTTAACCGTTGAACATAAATGTACATTTTTCATACAGATTGTCTACATCTGGAGAGCTGAATACATTTCAGTGGTTGAATATTTGGAGGAGAAGATATTTTCTTTAAGCATCATTTATGAGCGCTGTAACTGATATTTTAGGACTATTACTGGGGCGCGAACATTTTATATAAGGTTACAATTCTGTGTGTCTTTGACACAATGTAGCTCCCTTTCTTGACCTGCTCTTGTGTTATATTGTTTGTTATATGCCATTCACCTTCAGAGCTGCATTCAAAATGCTGCTGGCTTCTGATTGCTCTGTCGGGTTGTGTCACTTCCCATCTACCTGTTGATTAATTCTCTGTGTGTACAGAGCATGAACTGGTGTATTAGATTAAGCAAGGGAATATTCGGCAATATTGTACAGTTGGCCATAGACATAAGATAATTGGCAAGCAGTTGACAGATATCATACCTGATTTCTGCATTAAAGGTGTTATCTGACCTTAAATAAAAAAAGCTAATATTATCAAATAGCAAAAAGCAGTACTCACCTCTCCAATCCCCTGATGATCCAGTGCAGATGTTTCAGTGGTCTTCCACTTTGATTACAAGCGGATGCCATATGACCATTGCAGCCTATCAGTGGTCTCAGCAGGCATTATGGCACCTATTGCTGAGTGGTGAAGACTGAAGTATGGAACATGACTGCTGAGTCCCATCCTATTTTGCTATAGGGCCCTATGAATTATAGTTACGCCCCTGGTCCTAGATATTCATGAACACCATCATCTGCTGTTCATTGACAGCATTCTCCCTGTGCACAGTATAGGGAGAAAGTTGTCAATCGGAGGCAGAAGCTACAATTCACGAATTTCAAGGACTACATTGTCAGCTCCTGCTGTGGCTGATAAAGGGCAATTTTACCAAAACTACACAGAGAAATCCAGTAAGTTATACATGTGTCATAAGTCTCACTAGTTTATTCTCACTAGCATAAACCCGGTGACAGATTCCCTTTAACTGATCCAGTAAAAAATTGTCAGGTTCCACTAACAACAGCTGTAAGTATCAGTCTGTCAACACAGTGCTGACAGATTCCAAGTAGCAACCAGGAAAATTTTGAATACACATTGAACATGGACCCACTCCTCCCAGTGGGCACTTTGGAGTACTTAAGGAACCTTCCCCTGTGGGAACCTATCTGAGCAATAGGCTCTAGTTTGCTAGTTTCCTGCAAATGTGTGCTATTTCATGTTCATCTGCTGTCACCACCAGATCTTTGAGACGTTCTGATAGATGTTCTTCAGTACCTCCTGCATGATCTTCTTTTGTTTTGCTTTCGTTTTCACATCTCTCCTCCCTCGCCCAGCTGTCATCTATTAGCAGTGATTGCCTCCCTATATATCTCCTCCCCATACTGCCTCACCTTGCGGTTTATATTACATCCTGGATTGTGTTCTCTGCTAGAAGATGCTACAGCTGGGTTTTCAGATAAGTCTATTTCTGTATTTGTTGTTTTCCTGTTGGCTTGGTTCTAGGTGACCCTGACTCCCTCCGTATTTAGTGCAGGGAGCTGGTGGTCGTGTCCCCTCACTATTATAGGGTTTGCAGGTGTCATTCAGTCTAGGTACGTGGACATGCAACCTTCTATCACTGAGATCTTTGCATGGGCTGAGAAGACAGGGAGAACTTCAGGGCTTTAATAGGGGTCACCCTTTTGTTCCTTAGTTTTGGATCAAGCCAGTCGGATCCTTATTTGTAACTTCTTGTTTTCTGTTACACCATCCGTGACATCTGCTTGTGTACCAACTTTTGCCTTATTTCCTGATTTGACCTTATGTTGTCTGACCTGACCACTGTCTGATTTCCCTACTGGCCCTGGGCCTCTTGCTGTGACATTAAGCTTTTTATCGGATTGCACAAACCCTGCTTGCCCTGACCTCATCCAAACTACAGTTTTGCCTGATCCCTTGGTGCTCAGGTGTTTCTTAGCCCCCTTGGGTCAGCCGTCACCTAAACAGAGACTACTCAAAGCAGCCTGGTGGTTCCCCTTCAGCAGAATCTTGTACAGGGATTAAAGGATCAAAGGATGAAGACCAGTGGACTACCTAACGTCCTTAGGAGTAGCCCCAAGCCAAATCACTTCAAATGGCCACATCTACTTCGTAACACAACATGATTGTAGAAGAAGTAAAACTCAAGACCACAAGAAGTAAAGCATTGCAACTAAAGTCATTACACAATTACTCACAATTTTAGATACATTCAGGGGACGTCACAAGGAATAAGTGACCTGACACCATTTCTCTCATTCATTTTATATTAGTCATCCTTTAACGATTAATTTTAGTGAGTTCTCTATTAAAGTTGATTAACTCAAAAGCCTTTCAAGTTATCGCGTTCATTTTCAGAAAACTTTTCCATTAAATCCTCCTGTATGCTGTCAGTCATATTGGGGCTTGTCTATGTCTGACGACAGGAGAGCTGAAAGCTTTCAGTAATAATGATCAATAGAAAACTAGATGTAAATATTATTCATAAATGTTAAATGAAACAAGAGGCGCTATCGATTTATAGACGCATCCCTTCCCTCGTTAGACTTTGATGCGTCGCCACAAAATTAAACTCAGTTAACCCCTTACATGATGAATGTCTATACTGTGATGAGCTGCATCCGGTACATTAGTCTCCTAGACCATAACGCATGACTCTTATATAATCTATATAGAATTATGCAAAAACACATTGGGGCAGATTTACTAATCCCATCTACTGTTTAGACAGGGTAAAACTATACTGGACAATCAAAAGATAAGTCGAAATTTTCAAAGTGGATCATGCTGGATGATTAATTTGGTGAATCTTTAGGTACGTTTGTCTAGCTTTCCATAACATATTGGTTGACTTACTCTGCGCCAAAATTTTGGCACAATTTTGGAGCATTTGAAGCAACTCGAATTAAGTCGCACTCCTTTATCAAACCCTGCAAAGTCAGAAAATAGACTGCGTGCAACTTTTTAGGCTTATTTGCACAAAAAAGTTGTAACTTTTTACCTTTTTATACTATCCACTCCAGTTTTGAAAAGTGGGTGGGAATGTAGGAACGGTAAGCTATGCAAATTTTTCACTGCAGATTTATCACTTTATGACTTTTCAAAAAGGAAAAAAAAGTCACAAAAAAAGTTACAGACTCCCTCGAATAGGGAAGTGGTGATAGGAAAAACGAGCAGCATTTCTACACCAAAGACTGTCACGGAAGGTGTGCAGGAAACTAGAAAACACAAAATGAATTATACGACTGACTGGATCCAAAACTAAGGAACAAAAGGGAGAGCCCTGCATCAGACCTGGCTCTCTCCCTGACTGCTCAGCCTATGCGAAAATCCCAATGGTAGATGATCGCATATCCTCGTACCTCGACTGTATAACACCTGAACACCCTATAATAGTGAGGGGACACTACCACCGGCTCCCTACACTAGATACGGAGGGAGTCAGGGTCACCTGGGATCCAGCAAACAGAAAAACACAAATAAATGAAGAAAACTTATCTTGTAGAAGACTGAGAAGTAGGAACAGCATGCACACACTCCAGGAAGTTGTATAAACAGAAAAGTGATGCACTATGGGAAAAGGATTTAAAGGGATGCAATCAGTGACAGCTGAGAGAGGCTAACGAGATGAGAAAATGAAAGCAAAACAAAGGAACCTCAAGGAGGAGGTTCTAGACGTCTGTCAGAGCTTCTCAGATGTCTGGTGGTGACAGTACCCCTGCTTCTACGAGTGGACTCCGGACACTCAGAGCCCACCTTCTCAGGATGGGACCTATGGAAAGCCCTGATGAGACGAGTGGCCTTAATGTCCGTCACTGTGACCCACATCCTCTCCTCAGGACCATAACCCTCCCAATGAACGAGGTACTGGAGAGAACCGCGGACAACACGAGAATCCACAATCCTAGAGACCTGAAATTCAAGATTAGCATCAACCACAATCGGAGGAGGAGGCAAAGACGAGGGTACAATGGGTTGGACATAAGGTTTTAATAAGGACTTATGAAAAACATTATGGATCTTCCAAGTCTGAGGAAGATCAAGACGGTAGGCAACAGGATTGATGACGGACAAGATATTGTAAGGCCCAATAAACTTAGGACCCAACTTCCAGGAGGGAACCTTCAATTTGATATTCTTAGTAGACAACCACACCAGATCACCAACATTCAGGTCCGGACCAGGCACACGTCTCTTATCCGCCACACGCTTATATCTCTCACTCATACTCTTTAGATTATCCTGAATCTTTTGCCAAATAGAAGACAAAGACGAGGAGAATCTGTCCTCATCAGGTAAACCAGAAGACCCCTCTCCCGAGAATGTCCCAAACTGCGGATGAAACCCATATGCACCAAAAAATGGTGACTTATCAGAGGACTCCTGACGACGGTTATTTAAAGCAAACTCAGCAAGAGACAAAAAAGAACACCAATCCTCCTGATTCTCCGCCACAAAACAGCGCAGATATGTCTCCAGATTCTGATTGACGTGCTCTGTCTGGCCATTCTACTGCGGGTGGAAAGCAGAAGAGAATGACAACCGAACCCCCAAGCGAGAACAGAAAGCCTTCCAGAATCTGGAAACAAACTGCGTGCCCCTATCAGAGATTATGTCTGAAGGAATACCATGCAATTTGATAATGTGATCAATAAATGCCTGCGCCAGCGTCTTAGCATTGGGCAAGCCAGGAAAAGGGATGAAATGCACCATTTTGCTAAAACGGTCCACCACCACCAGAATCACAGTCTTCCCCGAGGAACGAGGCAGGTCCGTAATGAAGTCCATGGACAGATGTGTCCAAGGACGGGAAGGAATGGGTAAGGGAAAAAGAGGACCTGATGGCCGTGAATGAGGGACTTTGGCACGAGCGCAGGTCTTGTAGGCTGCCACAAAACCCTCAACCGACTTACGAAGCGCAGGCCACCAGAATCTCCGAGCGATGAGATCCACTGTGGCTCTTGCCCCCGGGTGCCCAGCAAGGACAGTATCGTGGTGTTCCTTAAAAATCTTGTGTCTTAAAGCGAGAGGCACAAACAACCTCCCAGGAGGACAAAGATCAGGAACCTCTGACTGGGCTACCTGAACCTCTGCCTCTAATTCAGGATAAAGAGCAGAGACCACCACACCTTCAGCCAAAATGGGACCCGGGTCTTCAAAATTCCCACCTCCCGGAAAACAACATGACAGGGCATCCGCCTTCACATTCTTAACCCCAGGGCGGAACGTGACAACAAAATTAAACCTGGAAAAGAACAAAGACCATCTGGCCTGTCTCGGGTTCAGACGCTTGGCTGACTCCAAGTAGGCCAGATTCTTATGGTCAGTAAACACGGTAATAGGGTGTCTGGCTCCCTCTACCCAATGGCGCCATTCCTCAAAAGCCAATTTGATGGCCAACAACTCCCTATCTCCCACATCGTAATTTCTCTCTGCGGAGGAGAGTTTCTTCGAGAAAAAGGCACACGGTCGCCATTTGGCAGGAGAGGGACCCTGAGACAAGACCGCACCCACACCCACCTCAGAAGCATCAACCTCAACTATGAAGGGTAGAGAAATATCAGGTTGTACCAAGATGGGAGCGGAAGCAAAACTCTCCTTGATATTAGAAAAGGCCTTAAGCGCCTCTACCAACCAGGAGGAAAAATCTACCCCCTTTCTGGTCATATCAGTGAGTGGTTTAACAACAGAGGAATAATTCAAAATAAACTTCCTGTAATAATTGGCAAAGCCCAAAAAATGCATCAGCGCCTTCTGATTCTCAGGAAGCTCCAACTCAAGCACAGCGCGGACCCTCTCGGGGTCCATGCGAAAACCAGAAGCGGAGAGAAGAAACCCCAGAAATTGAATTTCTGGAACCGCAAACACACATTTCTCCAGTTTTGCGTATAATTTATTCTCCCGCAGGATGAGCAAGACCTGACTTAAGTGTTCCCTATGAGTTTTGAAATCAGGAGAAAAAATCAAAATGTCATCCAGATACACTAATACAAATTTCCCCATTAAATGATAAAAAATGCTGTTCACAAAATGCTGAAAGACGGCTGGAGCATTCATCAAACCAAACGGCATAACCAAATTCTCAAAATGGCCCTCAGGGGTATTGAAGGCCGTCTTCCATTCGTCTCCTTCTCTGACCCTCAGGGCCGCCATCAGGGGGGTACAGCCAATACCCCAGTAAGGGGCCCAGACCCTGGGGGGGCCCGGCCAGTTCCAATAAAAAATAAATAAAAAAATTATAATAATTTTCCCCCCCCCCTCCCATTTGTCAGTGACTTGAGTTGAACTTTATTGCATCGCTAGAGGGGGGCAATTGATTATTCCTTGCTAGTGATGTCCGGTTCATGAACGAATCGTTCATTTGAATCGATTCAGTTCACTGAACCGGAGGAGTCGATTCCTCTGACTGAGCCGATCCGAGTGAAACAGCTCAGTCTGACCTAGCACACAATAGCAGAGCCCCTGGCAGCAGGGAGGGGCTCGGGAGGAGTGTAATCTGATCCTAGAGTGGAAGCTGCTTCTGCCAGCCCCTCCCCTCCCACCAACCAATCAGAGCCGAGGCAAGGCAAGCACTAGCAGCTCTGAGTCTGAGTCACACAAGTACAGGGAGTCTGAGAATCGAATGAGTCACAGGTTAAAAGAATCTAAAGATCCGACTGCAAGCAGCGTTTTGGTGTCCGCCTCCATAGCAGAATGGAGGCGGAACGGAGCCAAACTGATGCATTCTGAACAGATTCTTATCCATTCTGAATGCATTGGGGCAAAACTGATCTGTTTGGGGCCGCTTGTGAGATCCCTGAAACAGATCTCACAGGCGGACCCAGAAACGGCAGTGTGAAAGTAGCCTATGCCGCATACTGAGCTGAGCTATTTCAAAGGCTCCAAAAAAATATTTATTTTCATATTGATCCTTATGTTGTCTACTTGGCTCGGCAGCTCGATGTTGTGGGGTCTTTGCTCGGGGGTAAAATGCAAAGCTGTTTTCTGGATTATCCCACAGGGCCAGGATCCTCCATCACTTATTGTTATTAACCCCTCCCTTGCCAGCCCACCCAGCCCTATTTAGCTTTGTGTTCCACTTTGAAAAAATGTTTAGGCCATGAAGGGGTTAATTAAGTGTTGGAGGGGGTGGGGGTGTTATTGTGCATATTGTGTTTGGGATCCATTTAACAAGTTTGACCAGTTGGGTTTGAGAGTGGTTGACTGTCATCCACAGATCCCCCATAAAAGTGTCATCCACAGATCCCCCATAACATTGTGTCATCCACAGATCCCCCATAACAGTGTGTCATCCACAGATCCCCCATAACAATGTGTCATCCACAGATCCCCCATAACAGTGTTTGTTATTCACAGATCCCCCATAACGGTGTGTCATCCACAGATCCCCCATAACAGTGTTCGTCATCCACAGATGCCCCCATAACAGTATCATACACAGATCCCCCATAACAGTGTTCGTCATCCACAGATCCCCCATAACAGTGTGTCATCCACAGATCCCCATAACAGTGTGTCATCCACAGATCCCCCATAACAGTGTGTCATCCACAGATCCCCCATAACAGTGTCATCCACAGATCCCCCATAACAGTGTGTCATCCACAGATTCCCCATAACAGTGTCATCCACATATCCCCTATAACAGTGTGTCATCCACAGATCCCCCATAACAGTGTGTCATCCACAGATCCCCCATAACAGTGTGTCATCCACAGATCCCCCATAACAGTGTGTCATCCACAGATCCCCCATAACAGTGTGTCATCCACAGATCCCCCATAACAGTGTGTCATCCACAGATCCCCCATAACAGTGTGTCATCCACAGTACCCCATAACAGTGTGTCATCCACAGATGCCCCATAACAGTGTGTCCTCCACAGATCCCCCATAACAGTGTCATCCACAGATCCCCATAACAGTGTTCGTCATCCACAGATTCCTCATAACAGTGTGTCATCCACAGTACCCCATAACAGTGTGTCATCCACAGATCCCCCATAACAGTGTGTCCTCCACAGATCCCCCATAACAGTGTCATCCACAGATCCCCATAACAGTGTTCGTCATCCACAGATTCCTCATAACAGTGTGTCATCCACAGATCCCCATAACAGTGTGTCCTCCACAGATCCCCCATAACAGTGTCATCCACAGATCCCCATAACAGTGTTCGTCATCCACAGATTCCTCATAACAGTGTGTCATCCACAGATCCCCCCATAACAGTGTGTCATCCACAGATCCCCATAACACTGTGTCATCCACAGTACCCCATAACAGTGTGTCATTCACAGATCCCCCATAACAGTGTGTCAGCCACAGATCCCCGTAACAGTGTGTCATCCACAGATCCCCATAACAGTGCCATCCACAGATCCCCCATAACAGTATCATCCACAGATCCCCCATAACAGTGTCTTCCACAGATCCCCCATAACAGTGTTCGTCATCCACAGATTCCTCATAACAGTGTGTCATCCACAGATCCCCATAACAGTGTGTCATCCACAGATTCCCCCCGAAACAGTAAGTCCTCCACAGATTCCACCCATAACCGTAAGTCATCCACAGATCCCCCCATAACACTGTAACAGTAAACCTTGTGCTTTTATGGTGTTTTTTTCTTAAATGTGCCAGGGGAAGATTGCTAGGGCAGATTAGAACAGGTAGTGTAGTTAGTGTTAGTGTAGGGTCCTGCTTAAAAGAGTCTACAATGTCGTGGTAGCAGGCTTGATATTATTTGGTCAAAAATTTATTCCGTACTGAAATCACTGATTATCACTTTTTACTGTCTTTGTAGTTGTAAAAAAATAATGAAATTGGGGGTAGGTCCTTGGGGGTGGAGGGGAGGTGGAGTCAGGACGGATTCTAAATCGGCGGGATAGGAGGGGGGGGCCCAGGCCTTGAGCTGTTTAAGGGGCCCTAAAATTTCTGATGGCAGCCCTGCTGACCCTGACCAGGTTGTATGCCCCTCTTAGATCCAACTTGGAAAAAACTTTAGCCACAACAATCTGGTTAAACAGGCCCGTGATCAAAGGAAGCGGATAAGGGTCACGAATTGTGATACTGTTCAGCTCCCTGAAATCCAGACATGGTCTTAAAGAACCATCTTTTTTCTTAACAAAGAAAAAACCAGCGGCAACAGGTGACTTCGAGGGTCGTATGTGTCCCTTTCTCAGACTCTCAGAGATATAAGCACGCATAGCGACCCTTTCAGGTTGGGAGAGATTGTATAAACGAGATTTAGGCAGCTTGGCGCCTGGGATGAGATTAATAGGGCAATCGTACTCCCTGTGCGGGGGCAAGTCCTGAACACCACTCTCAGAGAAGACATCTGAAAATTCAGAGAGAAAAGATGGTACAGTCTTAGTAGAAACCTCAGAAACAGATGTCGTGAGGCAATTCTCTCTGCAAAAGTCACTCCAACCATTTATTTGCCTCGCTTGCCAATCAATGGTGGGGTTATGTTTAGTGAGCCAGGGTAGCCCCAACACTAGAGGAGTAGGCAACCCGCTAAGGACGAAACATGACACATCCTCAACATGAGCATCACTCACAATCAAACGGATATTGTGAACTATGCCCTTTAATGATTTCTGAGAAAGTGGAGCGGAATCAATAGCAAAAACAGGTATATCCTTTCCCAAAGTGCATACCTGGAAACCATGAGTTATAGCAAATTGATTATCAATGAGATTGACAGCTGCTCCACTATCTACAAAAATCTCACAAAAAATGTTCTTGCTCTCTAGCGCCACCCTGGCAGGTAGGACAAAACGGGAACTACAAGCAAACGGAAAACCTTCAATTTCCACATTAACCCTGCCAATGGTAACAGATGGAACATTTTTAAAGGATTTTTTCCTTTTTGTTTCTTTATTACTCTCAAAAAACTACCTGAATCTCCTAGAGGGACAAACATTTGCCAAATGATTTATACCTCCACAACAGAAACAAACCTTCCCATAAGGGCTGAATCTTCTATTGTTAGAGGCAATCAAACCCAGCTGCATGGGCTCCTGCTCAGAAGGGGTTGACAGCGACTGAGACCCCTGTGCACAGAATGAGACCGCCGCACTGTCCTGGGATTGAGTATGACAGGAAGGAGTGATCTCTCCTCTCTCTCTAAGACGCCTGTCAATACGAACGGCCCGAGACATGGCAGAGTCCAAGGAGGTAGGCCTCTCATGAAAGGCAAATGCGTCTTTCAATCCCTCTGAAAGACCATGGCAAAATTGACTTCGGAGTGCAGCATCATTCCAACCAGTATCAGCTGCCCATCTCCGAAATTCTGAACAGTATATTTCTGCGGATTGTTTACCCTGACATAAAAGAAGTAGTCTAGACTCAGTCAGAGCAACACGATCCGGATCATCATATATCTGACCCAGGGCTAAAAAGAATTCATCCACTGAACGGAGGGGCCGTGCCCCCACCGGCAGCGAAAAGGCCCAGGACTGAGCGTTATCCCTGAGCAGCGATATGATGATCCCCACCCTCCGTTCCTCATCACCAGAGGAATGGGGAAGTAGGCGAAAATGGAGTTTGCAAGCCTCTCTAAAACGCACAAAATTCACACTACCCACGGGGAACGTATCCGGGAGCGAGATCTTAGGCTCAGAACAAGCTCCATGAACGCAAGCTGAACCGGTCACTTGAAACTGAGAAAGAGTCTTACGGAGATCTGCTACCTCCAATGAAAGACCCTGCATGCGTTCAGTCAAAAGTGAAACCGGATCCATGCTTGAGACGGTTTCGGTGGTTTATAATGTCACGGAAGGTGTGCAGGAAACTAGAAAACACAAAATGAATATACGACTGACTGGATCCAAAACTAAGGAACAAAAGGGAGAGCCCTGCATCAGACCTGGCTCTCTCCCTGACTGCTCAGCCTATGCGAAAATCCCAATGGTAGATGATCGCATATCCTCGTACCTCGACTGTATAACACCTGAACACCCTATAATAGTGAGGGGACACGACCACCGGCTCCCTACACTAGATACGGAGGGAGTCAGGGTCACCTGAGATCCAGCAAACAGAAAAACACAAATAAATGAAGAAAACTTATCTTGTAGAAGACTGAGAAGTAGGAACAGCATGCACACACTCCAGGAAGGAATATAAACCGCAAAGTGATGCAGTCTGGGAAGGGATTTAAAGGGATGCAATCAGTGCAACTACATGACAACTGAGAGAGGCTAACGAGATGAGAAAATGAAAGCAAAACAAAGGAACCTCAAGGAGGAGGTTCTAGACGTCTGTCAGAGCTTCTCAGATGTCTGGTGGTGACACATACTGATCAAATTTACATTGTGAGCTCCACTGGGGACAGCGAGTAATGATAATGTTGCTGCTAGATGTGAGGTTAGGTTTGAAGATGCACCAGATTTACCAAACAACATGCAACATTTAACCCCTTAGTGACCAGGCACATTTTTTAAAAATCGCATTCCAAGACCTAGAACCTTTTTTTTTTTTTTTTATCAATGTACTTGTATGAGGTCTTATTTTTTGCAGGGCAAGTTATAGTTTTTAATGCACCATTTTGGGTACATGTAATGATTGATTAGAGCCAGCTGTTTAGCTAAAACCCACTTTGCATACGTCAGTAAAAAAATACATATTAGTGGTCACTAAGGGGTTAATTGAATTTACTCTAATGCAGGCAAAACGTACGACCGCCGCTGCAGCTGAGATACGAGATGTCCTGGAGCTGCTGCACATGCATGCCTACGTGCCCTCCTATGGTCTTGGACACCAGAGAGGTCAGTGCCTTTTCTTATAGTGTGCAAGCACGACCACCATTGCTGGAATGCTGGGTGGTCATAACCCCTGGATATGAGCAGTGTATAATGTGATGGAAAAATGAATCAAGCCAGCAAAGGAGTCAATATAGAGAATCACAATGTGCCTTGTATTAAATTTGCCTACATGATAAATGCCATTTGCTGAAATAAGACAACCGCTTTGAGGCTGAATAATGCACAATCTTTGGCCATACACATTAGATAGATTAGAGATCTCTCCCTATCTCCCCATACATATTCGTGCTCAGCTTGGCCAGGCATGCATATGTAATGAATGGGGACAGCTGCCATCAGATTCCTTTTGGTTGCATCTTATCTCCCTGCTGGCAGAAAGATCAGGCAAGTGAATCCAACATGCCTGATCCTTATGTCCCCTAAGATCAGCCGTTGGAGAAGAGTTTGGTGGCCACCATACACATTAGATGGTCAGCCATATCTGCCTAAATTTCATCAGTTTACGCCAATGCACATCTAAGGATTTAGGTTCTGCTCCCTGGATTATCCCTAAATCAGATCCATGTGGATCAGACATTGGTGGCATATCCTAGCAATCCAAAAGTGCATGTCCCACTTGTGTATTGTAAAGCTGTACAATGCTAAATACCTTGCTTATGTGCCATATTTGCACAGTGGTGTCATTGTCGTGCTGTAGGAAGATGCATGAGGTCTTATATATCTAGGTAAAGGGGAACTAAACATTGAAAACACAGAAGGAGCAGCAGTACTTCTCAGAGCGTTCCGCACCTTAGGCTTGCATTGGCTCTGCTTCTCCAGCATCTGGAGTGCAGGTCCATAGAAAGTATATCGGATCCGTACTCCACATGCTTGAAAATCAGAGCAGAGCCAACGCAAGCCGGAGGTGCAGAGCACTCTTAGAAGTAGTGCTGCACCTTCTGTGCTTTTAGCAAAGGTTTTGATCCTCTTCTAAGAGTTACAATACCACCAGACGAATAATAATAATATGTCATTGTTCCTTTAACAGTTTAAAGGATATCATACCAATTAATTTATGTAACTCTGCAAAATGTCTCCTTGACAAAAAGCAGGCAAGGCCTTGAATTGTCATCCCCCCCCCCCCCTTGATAATGCTGTAGGTATAGGCGGCAAGGCAGCGATCAAAGTGCACTGCATTCCTGCTGCATCCAATGTATATAACAGACTCCCCGTTATTACCACATCAAAACTCCTCCACTAAGCTCCCATTTATTTTTGATGCAGCAAATTGTAACCGAAGCGGAGAGCAAACACATGACTGTTTAAACAAACGGCGAAGAGTCACTCAAACACAAAGCTCTAGAAAAACATACAGATCGCTCCATTTTACCACTGGAAATTTATTTATAGAACGCCAAATATATTGTTGCAAGGATATTCCTATCAATCTGCCAAGTCTTTTATTCATTTCAGGACTTTCATGTAGACTCCATGTGAGGTAGAGATTGAAAAGTAACTCTCTGGATATAAACACATGTGTCTAGCAGAAAGTGGGCACCCCAGTGGCCATCTAAGCTGCAACATTTTGTAACAGGTGTATTGATGGATGGCTCCGCACGGCCCTCAGAGCCGTGGTTTGTGGGTTGTGTTGAGGAACACGGGGCACCAGCATTGGATGCCACCTTACCAACAAATCGCTTGGTCAAGTTTGTGCACTGCTAGACCTGCTTCACGTAATCAAAAACTCTGTTATGGCCTCATTCACACATCTGTGTCCGTGGTTCATCTGTGAAGATGGCCTTGAAGGTCATCCGTATTCCACAGGCACTGCTAGGCTGAAAATTAATTTCCAGAGCATCTCCTGCCAAAGGCACCCACGTTGTGTCCATGGTTTTCATAGATAAAAATAGGTAATGCTTCCATGGTGTCACCACAGAGCAATGGTCCATGGAAAACCACACATTAAAGTCAATGTTCTGACTCTCCCCAGATAGATGATGTCAGGGGAGAGAAGGATCGGACGAAATTAATATTTTCACTCGATCCTTTTGTTCTCCTGACAGACCGGCTATCTCCCCACTGAATACACGTATGCGTTGGGATAAGCAGAACGTGTATGAGAAGTAGAAGAGAATCCTGCCACCGAAAGCCACGCAGAGAGTTCTTTGATGCAATCAATTACTGGTTCTGATAACCGGAAGCGCGGTTAAAATTATTTTACGGACTGTGTGTGAACGGGACCCACTTCACTACAAACTAGCAGCGCTCATAGTGGGGGAACGGTTTTGGACATTCAACCTTTTTATATTTTGAGAACATGTATGAGTTTTTTTTGGGCTGACAGCTATTGAATGTGTATGACATGGACTTTTATCAAAAGCAGTTATTGATCAGTCCAAAAATGTCCCTGATTCTTGGCCCATAGAAAGACTGGGCTGAGAAATAAGATCTTGTGTGCCAAGATGGACCTCACTGCCCATAAGTATTTGGCCCAGTACGTTGATATGTGGGTGATTACAGAAATGGATCACTCTAACTCCACTCTTGGAAGCGTTTTACCGTCCATTTCAAGGACATGGGCCTTCTTCCTATTACTTCCCTTCTTTATTATGTGATACAGGCACCTTTAATTCTATAGAAATCAAAAGTGCTATCTGGCTTCCTTAATTATTGCTAAGGTTATTCCCTTTTTTAGGGAGGTTTCACAAGCGTTTCACATCAGCGTTATGTATTCCGTTATAGCTTTCCGTTATAACATGGTTAAAACTGAAAATAACGGAATCCATAGGACGGAAGTCAAAACGGAAACCTTTAAGAGCCATTCCGTTTTGATCCTTCATAATATAAGTCTATGGGCTGCAGAACGGATATGTCCTGGCTTCCATTATGCAGGAGTCCAGTCCTGCATAACAGAAACCAGACGGATCCGTCATGCTGCCCATAGACTTGTATTATGACGGAATACAAAACGGAAGCCTTTAAAAGGCATTCCGTCTTAATAGAAGTCTATGGGAATCATAACGGATCCATCTGGTTTCCGTTACGCAGAACAGAGAGAAAGGGACTTTGTTTTCCATCTTGCATAACGGGAACCAGACGGATCCGTTATGATCCCCATACACTTCTATTATGACGGATCAAAACAGAATGCCTCTTAACCCCTTCTACCCCGGGCCAGTTTTCGCTCTTCTGCCCAGGCCATTTTTTGCAAATCTGACATGTGTCACTTTATGTGGTAATAGCTTTGGAACACTTTTACTTATCCAAGCCATTCTGAGATTGTTTTCTCGTGACACATTGTACTTCAGGAAAGTCATAAATTTGAGTCAATATATTTCACCTTTATTTGTGAAAAAATCCCAATTTTACCCAAAATTTTGAAATATTCCCAAATTTTCAAATTTCTATCTCTCTACTTTTATAATAGATAGTGATATCTCACATAATAGTTATTACTTTACATTTCCCATATGTCTACTTCATGTTTGGATCATTTTGAAAATGACATTTTATTTTTTGGGGACGTTAGAAGGCTTATAAGTTTAGAAGCAAATCTTGAAATTTTTCAGAAAATTTCCAAAACCCACTTTTTAAGGAACAGTTCAGGTCTGAAGTCACTTTGTGAGGCTTACATAATAGAAACCACCCAAAAATTACCCTATTTTTGAAACTACATCCCTCAAGGTATTCAAAATTGATTTTACAAACTTTGTTAACCCTTTAGGTGTTCCACAAGAATTAATGGAAAATGGAGATGAAATTTCTGAATGTAACTTTTTGGGCAGATTTTATATTTTAATCAATTTTTTTCAGTAACAAAGCAAGGGTTAACAGCCAAACAAAACTCTATATTTATTACCCTGATTCTGCGGTTTACAGAAACGCCCATATGTGGTCGTAAACTGCTGTATGGGCACACGGCAGGGCGCAGAAGGAGAGGAACGCCAAATGGTTTTTGGAAGGCAGATTTAGCTGAACTGTTTTTTAGATGCCATGTCCCATTTGAAGCCCCCCTTATGCACCCCCACAGTAGAAACTAAAAAAAGTGACCACATTTTGGAAACTACGGGATCAGGTGCCAGTTTTATTGGTACTATTTTAGGGTACATATGATTTTTGATTGCTCTATATTACGTTTTTTGTGATGCAAGGTAACAAAAAAATTGATGTTTTGGCATCGTTTTTATTTTTCACAACATTCATCTGACAGGGTAGATTATGTGCTATTTTTATAAAGCAGGTTGTTACGGACACAATGATATCAAATATGTCTACTTTCTATGTTTGTTTGTTTCAGTTTTACATAATAAAGCATTTTGGGAAAAAAAATTATATTTTGTGTCTCCATTTTCTGAACACCCTATTTTTTTTATTTTTCTGCTGATCGTCTTGTGCAGAGGCTTGTTTTTTTGCAGGAAGAGTTGACGTTTTTATTGGCTATCATTTTTGGATACATATGATTTTTGGATCATTCATTATTACACTTTATAAGGCAAGGTGACCAAAAAATTGGTTGTTTTGGCGCAGTTTTTATTTATTTTTACAGCGTTTACTTGAAGGATTAGGTCATGTGACTGTTTTATAGAGCAGATCATTAAGGATGTGACAATACATAATATGTCTACTGTTTATTTCACTTTAACACAATAATGGCAGGTTTGAAGCAAAAAACAACAACATATTTTAGTGTCGCCATTGTCTGAGAGTGATAGCTTTTTTATTTCTTGACCAATTGTCTTAGTTAAGTTCTCATTTTTTGCAGGGTGAGGTGACGGTTTGATTGGTACTATTTTGGGGGGTATATGCCTTTTTGATCGCTTGGTGTTGCAATTTTTGTGATGTAAGGTGACAAAAATAGATTTTTTTTTTTACAGTTTTTATTTTTTTTACGGTGTTTACCTTAGGGGTTAGGTTATGTGATATTTTTATAGAGCAGGTTGTTACGGACAAGGAGATACCTACTGTGTCTAATAATAGCAGTTTTTAATAAAAAAAAATTATATTTTAGTGTCTCCATTGTCTGAGAGTGATAGCTTTTTTATTTTTTGACCGATTGTCTTAGGTAACGTCTCATTTTTTGCAGGATGAGGTGACCGTTTGATCGGTACTGTTTTGGGGGGTATATGCCTTTTTGATCGCTTGCTGTTGCAATTTTTGTGATGTAAGGTGACAAAAATGCATCTGTATTGTAATGCATTGCCTGTTAGTGGATTACACAGAGTCATACGCTAATAGGTTGCCTAGGAGACGCAGCCTGAGGATGGATCTCCTGGCCACCCGTAGAAGGCAGGTCCCGATGCCGTGCAAAGCATTGAGCAGCCTCTGCACAGCATCGGGCTGCCTTCTGACACATCGAGTTCCCGCCACAGCAGCGCGAGGACTGGATGTGCTCCTTCACCCGACACAAACCCCTTCTACGTCGCCGTCAGCGCAGACCACGGCATAGAAAGGGGTTAATCCGCCGGCATCGGATTTTGCAGCGATGCCGGCGGATACAGCAGGGGCCCGGCTACCAGGGACTGACGGACCCCTGCAGTGATCAGGCGCGCACTCCTCCGGTCCCCGCCAGTTCACCATGACGAGCTATTACCTAAAAATTGCGGGAACGCAGTGGCCTCCATGATGTAATAGTACGTCATGTGTCAGGAAGGAGTTAAAGGCTTCCGTTTTGACTTCCGTCTTATGGATTCCGGTATAACCATGTTATAATGGAAAGCCATGACGGAATATATAACACTGATGTGAACCCACTCTTATAGCGACGATAACAAAACAAATGGAGAAAATGCTTAGCAACGTGTGATGAAAGTGTGCATTAAGTAATAATACTGAAATAATTCTATTATAAAGCTTTATATTACTTTTGCTTTTAGTTTTACAATTTATTAAAGTTTTTTAAGGATGTCATAACAAGTAAGGTCTCCCATTGATTAACTCGTCTAAATAGTTAACCTCTGTACCACAACCATTTTGGCACTGGGTAAACTAATGCATGGAGTCTTAAGAAACCTTCCCATTCTTCAACCTTAACCCCCTCACATAGCTATAGTCTCTACCAGTTGGATACCCAGATCATGGCTCCCCGGATAGTCATCCATTAACAGCAGTTTTGTTGTAGACGGCATTAGGCAGTGGTATGGTGTGGAGCTCAAGCTAGCCAAGGTTCAAAACCAAGAAAGCAGCCCAAGGTAAACAGAAGAACTAAAGATAAGTAAGCCATAGTTGGGGAGTCAGGGACTGATACGTGGAATACAACAGCAGCGAACCATGCATATATTCAAAAGGAGAAGGAAGGAGAGTAGCCACAATGCATAAAGTCCATAACCAGGGTCAAGACATAAATGTTAGACTTCAGGCAAGGCTGGGTGGGTCATTGTCCCTTTAGATACGCTGCAGTGATGAGACGCAGGATTGATGCTTGAATGCAACAGATGACCAGCATGACATAGAGGAAATACAAAGTCGTTAATGGAGAGCAGGAACGCGGCATTGACCACATGAGGTCCAGCATAAGGTGATGGCCACACGTTCAGGTTTCTGGATGCAGTTTTGGAAGACAAGACCAGGATTGAATAAAATAAAAAAAGAGGAGAAGTTGTATCTGTCCTTCTTTTTATCATCCACTCTTGATTTTAACTTCTAAAACTTCATCCGGAAACCTAAAGGTGTAGCCGTACCCCAGTACACTCCCTTTATTAGTCGAAATAGAGACTGGAAACCAAATGGAATTTAACTTCCCCATGATGAGCTTACAAAACCTCTTGAATACAAGCTTCCATTTATCAACCTGCTGATTCTTTGCTTTATTATCAGATTTGTCTTAAGGGAAAAGGGAATAGTTTCGGTAACAGAAGTATAATAGGAAATTGCTGTACTTGCAGTTCTAAAATATGGAAGAGAAAGTTCACCAGAAGCAGACCTACACTTTAAAGATGTTGTCTGCTCAGAGTGATTTCTCTTTATTAGAAGGTTCTCCTACAGTACTCTAATCATAGGTTGTCCCACTGCTTAGTGCTCCAGCAATCGGCATTGTTCAATTTATTTGCAGCACCCGCACAGTAGAAGTGAAGTATTATACGGTTCTCATGTAGTCAATCGATAGGCTCCATAAAAGGGTTCAATGCTTTGGACAGTCCCTACTTGCCTCTTCACTGGTTATCCGGCTTTTCCTGCACTGGAGTGCTGTTATAACTCTGTACATAAAGTATTCTTGTAAGATCCTCACCTGCTTTGCACTCCAGGGGAACCAAGAGGGGTCCTCGTGGAGTTGCGGGACAGGTTATGCGTGTCTCTGATGCACCAGCGCTGACCCCTTTGCGAGCCAGTGCGGAGATGCGTTCGCGTGGACATCGGAGGGGAGGACCGTCGGAGTCCCGGGGACAGAGTGGCCAGGCGAGTGACAAGATGCCGCGGCCAGGGTTGTCTCCGGTGTCTCCTGCGACTTCCGTTTCTGCATCTGGGTCCACGCGCTCGCATACTCGCGCTGAGTCAATCATGCGTCCGTGGGCAGGTTCGCAAAGGGATACACGGTCGCGAGTACGCGCTTCTTATGCACTTCGTCGACCAGTGGCGCATATTATACTGACTCACAAGAGCAAAGTGGATTAGGGAGCCAGCCATGGGTTAATCAACTTGTGATTGCCTTAGGCCTTGTACTCAGGTGCAGGGCAATTTGTTCACCTATGGTGGTGGACACTTGGCACCCTGGGATTGGTCAGCAGGCATTTAAAAGGAGGTCTCTCAGGGTGATCAGTGCCCACTGTTATTTTCCCTCAACCAGGTATAGGTCACAACTCCTAGTGACTGAAGACTGCCAGGAACTTTGTCCTTTACAGCGGACCCAAGATCTGGAGTGACTTGACTGCCAAGTGCACAGCATCATTCAGCACTGGTTGGGACTATTCCTGGAATCTCCTTGCCTGGTTTTTTGTTATTATTCCTTGTTACCAGCAAGTGTCCTGGACGTTTATGTTTCTGGTGAATAAACACCTTTTTGCTTTCATCACTGGTCTGTTTGTTGGTGCCTTGCATTACAGAACAGTGGGCCCAACTAACAGTTGCCATGGACAAGATCCAGCAGCAGCTGAATGAATTAACGGGAGCCGTTAACCTGCTGTTCCAACGACGCCCAAATATACCAGCAGCCGCTGCAGCGCAAATCCAAGAGCAACTGGCAACTGTGATGGAGGAGGTTCAGCAGCTTATCCAGGGAGCCTCAGCACTACCCGTCACTATTGCAAGGCATCAAACAGAACCTAAGATCCCTCTGCCTGACCCCTTCACAGGAGAGCGACAGGAGTTCTTAAACTTCAGGGACTCCTGTCTCCTTTATTTCCAGTTACGACCGATGGCTTCTGGCACTCTCAGGCAGAGAATTGGGATTGTAATGTCACTGCTACGTGGAGACCCCCAACGTTGGGCATTTAACTTGCCTCAAGACCATACAGCTTTTTCGTCAGTGGATGCCTTCTTCGAGGCTATGGCTGTGATTTACGATGACCCGGATCGTACTCGCACCGCAGAGACCAATCTTGAGCATATTCAACAAGGCCGCCGCCCAGCTGAAGAATACGCTGCAGAATTCAGGCGATGGGCAGCTTTCACCACCTGGGGCGACGCAGCCCTACGCCATCGCTTCCGTTTGGGACTTTCGGATGCGGTCCGGGATCTTCTTTTGGCCTTGCCTACCCCCTTCTCGTTGGAAATGGCTATCTCTCAGGCAATCGATGCCGACAGGCGAATCCGTGAGAGGCGAGTGGAACGGTCGTCTCGGTTTTCATCCTCTCGACCACATCCAGGGCCTCTAAAATTGGCCGAAGAGCCAATGGAGGTTGGATCCTCCCATCTCACACAGGCAGAACGAGCTCGTCGCCAACAGAAAGGCCTGTGCCTATTTTGCGGAAAGTCTGGACACCTCGTTAAAACCTGTCCCCTCCTGCCGGCGGTAAACGAATGAACCTAGGGGGCATAGAGGAGAACCCCCTAGGTGCTATTATCCCTCCTCCAAGCCGGGTGATGGTATCCATATCCTTACGGTGGCAAGACAAGGTCCATGAGTTTTCAGCACTAATCGATTCTGGGGCCGCTGGGAATTTTGTGGACTCAACCTTGGTTCGTCGACTTGGCATCCCGTTGATCCAGCCGAAAACCACCATGTCAGTGACCGCGATTGATGGTTCCCCTCTTCAAGATGGTCGTGCAGTGTGGATGACTCCGGGAATACAGGTAACGGTGGGGGCTGATCATCGGGAGACCTTAAGCCTTTTTGTCCTTGACATGCCATCCACTCCCGTGATTTTGGGTCTCCCTTGGTTAAGGCTCCATAATCCAGTAGTGGACTGGCGCTCGGGTCTTATCTGTCAGTGGAGTACAGAATGCCTTACTAAGTGCATTCGTCCCGACCTGTCACTAGCCTCCATGGAAGTATTAAGTACTTTACCACAGCAGTATCATAATTTCCGAGATGTGTTCAGTCCTCAGGGGCTGATGTATTACCTCCCCACAGGTCATATGATTGTCCTATAGACCTGTTGCCAGGCACCATGCCACCACGAGGGCATCTTTATAATCTCACTGGGCCTGAGGTTCAGGCTCAGCGGGAGTATATTAAAGAGAACCTTGAGAAGAATTTCATTCGTCCATCCACTTCCCCTGCTGGAGCTGGATTCTTCTTTGTGGAGAAGAAGGATGGAAGCTTGAGACCTTGCATCGATTATCGTGCCCTTAATCGGATTACGGTGAAGAATCGGTATCCACTGCCTCTGATTGATGATCTGTTTTCTCAGGTGGCAGGGGCCCGAGTCTTCACCAAACTCGATTTAAGGGGTGCTTATAATTTAGTTCGCATTAGAGAGGGTGACGAATGGAAGACCGCATTTAATACCAGAGACGGGCATTACGAGTATCTCGTGATGCCTTTCGGTCTCTGTAATGCTCCCGCGGTCTTCCAGGAGTTCATCAACTATGTTCTCAGAGATTTCTTGGATAGATGTGTTGTTGTCTATCTAGATGACATACTAATCTACTCTTCGGATCTGGTCTCTCATCGGAGACACGTGTGTCAGGTTTTCCAGAAGCTGAGGGAGAACCGCCTCTATGCCAAACTTGAGAAGTGTCTGTTTGAGCTGAAGGAGTTGCCTTTCCTGGGGTACATTATCTCAGAAAAGGGATTGGCTATGGACCCATCCAAACTTTCTGCTGTCTTGGATTGGCCTCAACCTAAGGATCTTAAGGGGTTGCAGCGTTTCTTAGGCTTTGCCAACTTCTACCGCAAGTTTATTAAGAATTTTTCTGCGATAGTAGTACCTCTCACCAACCTCACTAAGAAGGGAGCTAATCCTTCTAAGTGGACGAGAGAGGCAGTCAGAGCCTTTGAGACGCTGAAACAGGCCTTTTGCACGGCACCAATTCTTACTCATCCAGACACCTCCAGACCTTTTGTTCTCAAGGTCGATGCCTCAGAGGTCGGTGTAGGGGCAGTTCTCTCACAGTATTCTGGGGACCCCGAGAGGTTACATCCCTGTGCCTTCTTCTCTCGGAAGCTCTCTCCAGCCGAGTGTAATTATGATATCGGCAATAGAGAGCTTCTGGGAGTAAGATTGGCTTTTCAAGAGTGGAGACATTGGCTAGAGGGTGCAGAACATCCCATCACGGTTTACACTGACCACAAAAATTTGGAGTATCTAGAGAGTGCCAAAAGACTCAACTCCCAACAAGCCAGGTGGGCATTGTTTTTCACCCGCTTCAATTTCCGCCTCACTTATAAACCAGGTTCCAAAAACGTGAAGGCAGATGCCCTGTCCCGCTGCTTCCCTGAGGCTGCTTCCGTCTTGGACTCTGAGCCAGAAACCATTCTCCCAACTAAATGTTTTCTTGCTGCCCTGGGGGCCGCTGAAGTAATGGAGGACTTGTCCTCTCTTCTTGAGCCCTCACAGGCAGAGAGTCCACCTGACAAACCCGAGGGTCGATGGTTCGTACCCATTAACCTTCGATTGGAGGTCATCCGACAGCTTCATGACTCAAAGTCTGCCGGGCATTTGGGTGTTAAAAAAACACTTGCCCTTGTTAAACGTCACGTGTGGTGGCCCAACATGTCCGTGGATGTTAAGGCCTATATCCAGGCATGTACTGTTTGCGCCAGATGTAAACCGTCCCGGTCTGCCCCTTCTGGGACTTTACTCCCACTGCCTATTCGCCAGGCTCCATGGACTCACATTTCCATGGATTTCATCACAGATTTGCCAAGGTCCTCTGGAAGTACGGTAATCTGGGTAGTGGTGGACCGTTTTAGTAAAATGGCCCATTTTATCCCACTCCCTGGATTGCCCTCGGCCAGAGAATTGGCAGATCTGTTCTTGAATCATGTCTTTCGATTACACGGAGCACCGGATGACATTGTTTCAGACAGAGGAGTGCAATTCATCTCCCGCTTCTGGCGTTCTTTCTGCTCCCGATTGGGTATTAATTTGTCTTTTTCTTCTGGTTTTCACCCAGAGACCAACGGTCAGACGGAAAGGACTAACCAGACCCTGGAGCAATATCTCTGGTGCTTCGTGTCAGACTGCCAGGAGGAATGGGCAGCGTATCTACCCTTTGCGGAGGTGGCTTATAATAACTCTGAGCATGCTTCCACTAAGATGTCTCCGTTCAGGTGCGTGGGGGGCAGGGATCCAAGACTTTCTTCTTTGGCCGGACCCTCCACTGACTCACCGGTGGTGGATCAGTGGTTCAAGGATAGACGTCCCATTTGGTCGTCGGCCCAGCGGAATCTCCGCAGTGCGGTGGCGCAACAGAAGAAATTTGCTGATCGTCATCGCACCGTAGAACAAAAGTTTAAGGTGGGAGATCAGGTGTGGGTCTCCACCCGGAACATTCCGCTGCGTCAGCCATCTTCCAAGTTGGGTCCTCGATTCATTGGCCCATACCCAGTGACACAAAAGATCAACCGAGTTACGTACAAGGTTGCTCTTCCACCGTCGATCCGAGGAGTGAACACCTTTCATGTTTCACTTCTCAAATCGGTAGCCGACTCCGCTCCCTTCATTCAGACCCCATCCCCGCTGGAGGTCCAAGGGGTACCGGAGTTCGAAGTGAACAGAATTTTGGACTCTCGTTTTGTCCAAAGGTCTCTTCAATACTTGGTGGACTGGAAGGGTTTTGGTCCAGAGGAGAGATGTTGGATACCTGCTCTCCAGGTGCATGCGGATGAGTTGGTGGCAGCCTTTCACCGGGATAATCCGGGGAAAGCTTGCTTGGAGTCTCCTCGAGGGGGGGGTAATGTAAGACCCTCACCTGCTTTGCACTCCAGGGGAACCAAGAGGGGTCCTCGTGGAGTTGCGGAACAGGTTATGCGTGTCTCTGATGCACCAGCGCTGACCCCTTTGCGAGCCAGTGCGGAGATGCGTTCGCGTGGACATCGGAGGGGAGGACCGTCGGAGTCCCGGGGACAGAGTGGCCAGGCGAGTGACAAGACGCCGCAGCCAGGGTTGTCTCCGGTGTCTCCTGCGACTTCCGTTTCCGCATATGGGTCCACGCGCTCGCATACTCGCGCTGAGTCAATCATGCGTCCGTGCGTACGCACGAGGGCAGGTTCGCAAAGGGATACACGGTCGCGAGTACGCGCTTCTTATGCACTTCGTCGACCAGTGGCGCATATTATACTGACTCACAAGAGCAGAGTGGATTAGGGAGCCAGCCATGGGTTAATCAACTTGTGATTGCCTTAGGCCTTGTACTCAGGTGCAGGGCAATTTGTTCACCTATGGTAGTGGACACTTGGCACCCTGGGATTGGTCAGCAGGCATTTAAAAGGAGGTCTCTCAGGGTGATCAGTGCCCACTGTTATTTTCCCTCAACCAGGTATAGGTCACAACTCCTAGTGACTGAAGACTGCCAGGAACTTTGTCCTTACAGCGGACCCAAGATCTGGAGTGACTCGACTGCCAAGTGCACAGCATCATTCAGCACTGGTTGGGACTATTCCTGGAATCTCCTTGCCTGGTTTTTTGTTATTATTCCTTGTTACCAGCAAGTGTCCTGGACGTTTATGTTTCTGGTGAATAAACACCTTTTTGCTTTCATCACTGGTCTGTTTGTTGGTGCCTTGCATTACAATTCTATTACTAGTAATACCCATTGCCTTAATAAGACTGGTATACAATTATTATTAATATTTGTAGTGGGTGCAAGCCGTGGGTGGCTAGAGTTCTGTGGCAACAGTAGAAGTGCGTGCTGCAACCTGTGCGAATCCCAGTAAGAAATAGTTAGCTATCTATTTTTTTTTTATCATTCTATCTATCTATCTATTATCTGGCTGTTTACCATATCTTATTTTTGAATATTGTATTTCGCAGCATATGTGATCATGCTCTAATTTCACATTTAGCAGTCTGCAGAAATCTATATGAATAGATCATTGCCATAGAGCTCCGAGCACAAAGAATATGTAACAATGCAAAGAGGAAGCTGCTTATCACTTAGAAAAGATTTCAACATCAACACATATAAAAGAGGAAATACAGCTGAGATACAATTTACTTCCAAGTTAAAACATTTACCAATAATATATTAACATATTCCCTTATTTTTGCTATAAGTGTTATTTTGCAGAGTAGAGTTTATGTAGAATACATTAGTTGTGTCCACTCAAAGCGTATTAAATTACAATTAAAATAAATATTAACCTAAATGTTTAAACATTGGTCAAAAAGTTACTTAGGGTGTAATGGATCCTTAGTATCCTACAGTCCTATCTGAGTAGAGCTTACATCTTACCTGCTGTGCTTCTTACTTATTGCCCTACCATACGCTCAACCTTGTCCCTAGTTATGCCATCTTGTTTGTGCATGATAGTAGCCAACATGGCTAGGAAGAAAAGCAACTGGTCCATGACCCAGTGAAGCCCAGTTTCTGCTGGAGCTACACATGACCAGACAAAAGTTTTATTAGAAAACTCACAGAAAATGTCTCTTCCATATTTTTGGGCTTTTTTTTGTTGTAGAAAATGAAATTGTAAAACAACAAAATATGCTAGAGAGTTAGGATTAGTGGCTCACTCAACCGACCACTGAAGAAGGGGTATCCTTAACCCCCGAAACGCGTCTGGTATTCGAACAGTGAGGGATTACACGAGAACTGCGTGACAATAATGTTACCGATCCGGGAAAGTCTGGCAACACCAGCCCCCTAATACTGAACGGAGATCGCGATTGAACTTGCATACTCCGAGTACGGAACCCAGCTCCTCCCCATTCCAGGAGTCACGTGAGGCATCACGGGGAGACCTGTGGACCACGTGGGACGCCACACAGGTCCTTGCAGGACAAAGTGAAATTTGGATTCTGCACTTTTCAGCCAGCTTCTGACCACGGAGCCTTGAAGAAACTGCGGAGTGGTAAAGTACATTTCCTTATATACCAATGCATAAGCTTGAATTTGGACACAATTGAAATTCAGGGAATGGCTAAAACAATATTAATTTCCCCGGTGTACGGGTGATATATGCCAAGTACCCTACATATAGTCATACCAGCGTGCATGATACAAACTTTTCCATAATTAACTATCCCATTGGATTTATATACACAAGACCAACATCATATTTATACTGTTTCAGAAGGAAGGTTTTATTCTCTCAACATATGGGAGATCAAGGATTCAGTGTATGTTCAGACAAGCTGAGTCTACATCAACTGCTTATCATTTCTACACCGGCATATCAAAAATATCCCCAAAATATCCAATAGCGCTATATAGCGCCGTATACAGTTGTTCCTGTTGTAATCTATATATGTAACACGTATGATTTTATATTTTTTATGTATTTTATATCATTTTTTATGTATATTTACCAATAAATTGTTCTTATATATAGCAGTCTATATTATTGCCAAATAAGAAGTGTCCCCCGCTGATTTACTTAAATTTTTTCACAAAACAACAAAATACCCATATACTGTATTGTATGCCCCTTTGCGATCCATCTTGATGTGGTGTCAGATGTGAAATCCTGTCTCGGTACTCAACTGACATAGTCCTGTGATTGCATTGATTCTCCAAAAAGTCCCTGTGATGTCATTCATGCTCGACAGAGTCTTTGTTCACCTGGATTAAAGAACTTTCCCTGCCCCCCCCCCCCCCCCCCCCACACACACATAGCTATATGTAAGTGGAACAAGCCCACAAGGAGATGTGCACCACAGTGAATTTTCCTATTCTCCATTCTCCTATGTTTTTCCCCATTGATTTTCACTTACTTGGCATGTCCATGCAGCCATGTGATACTATTGGCCCTGCTACTCGAGCAAATTAATTCTGTACAAATCTGATTTGTTAAAAATTTCACAAAAGATTCTAATTTTGTCAAATTAGTGGCATCTGCCACTAAAAAGGATAATTTTTAGTCATTATCAAACAGGGTGTTTGTTACCACTGGCTGCCATCTGGTTACCCATAGCCATGTATGTCACTGACACGTTGACATTACTAATGCTGTCTTGGCGTTAACGAGTTTGAAGGGGGTTGGATACAGACCTGGGAGACCTCAAAGTGTCATACACCACAATTCTTCAGAATTGTATCGGAATGGATGAAATCTGACGTCCAAATCAGACCCAAACAAATCTCTACTCCAAGCCATGCAGGATTTAACATATAAGGGCAGTGAATCTGACCATTTTTATAATATACTTTAATTAGTAAAATCATACGTTTCTTTGAGAAAAATAGCTCTAATGTGGCCCATTTTGAGCCTTAGAAACGCTCCTCTGTCTTCTGTTTACATAACACAGTCAATGTTAGCAAATCTCCACGGTTATGTAAACAGAAGACAGAGGAGCGTTGCTAAGGCTCAAAATGGGCCACTTTAGAGCTATTTTTCTCATAGAAATGTACGATTCCAGTAATTAAAGTATATTACAAAAACTGTCAGTATCACTGCCCCTACACATTACACAATTAAAAAAAATTATGGCAGTTACACTTTAAGGAAAACTGATTTTTAGCCTGCTAAAAGACATGGGTATGGTCAAAGCAGTAATGAACCTCAGACAGAACATAACCCTGAGCAAACTTTAGCATGCTTTACTGACCCCTACACCTACCTTCTTTTGGAATAGGTAAGATAAGAGGACACTCAATAACATAAAGGATATCCTGAGGTAACAGAAGGCTCTGATGCCTATGTATCGCCCATAGTCTCCCATCTTGAAGAAATGTATACCATATTGGAATCCTCTGCAGCCTGGTCACTCTTTTAGCATTCATCAGGTGTATGGAGCCCTATGGATAAGTTTGATATATATACAAGAGTTTTCCTGCAGCAAAGGGCAAGCAAACCGACCTGGACCAGTCTACATCCATCACAAAATGTTGCACACCTCAAAGGGTAGTTGGAAATGACATCACCGTCCTAGGTACATGCATAATACCCAATGCAAATAGTAGTTGCATTACTTGCATTCACTTCGCTCTAGAATACAGAAGCAGCAATATGTGATTTCAACAATTGTAATTTTTTTTCCAACAGGTGATACATTTCTGGCTAATTTGACAACTTTTACTTTCAATGTTTTGCTTAACACTATAGATTCATTTCACGACTAGAACTTGTGATCAGTCGCTGTTCACGTGTTGTGTAACAGAAGCAGAAACGAAAGGTGACACAGATGGTGCTTACATTTTATTCCTCGTATGTGTGTATATGTCCCTCTGTTTTACGAAGCATACCACTTGAGGGAAGGTAGACTTTTATCTTGTGACACTTCGAACAAGTCCTAATGTCTGAGTTCATTGGGCTAACCTTGTCCCTTCCAAGTAATGATGAACTAGTAGATGTATCCACTAAATAGAGTCCCACTAGTCCTACTAGCTCTCAGTTGGAGTTCCTAAGAGCACATTGACAGGTGAGCTTTGGACATCTGTTTAAATGGTGCGGTACTGCGTGGTTGCCATTGTTGCTGTGATACTGTGTCAGTGGGTTGGTGGGGCCCAGTCTGACAGAAGGGGTGCTGTTGGACTACTGGGTCACGCCGCCTGCTGGTGCGGTGCTGTAGCATCGGTAGTCGCCAAGTGGTGGCATGTCAACTTAGAATAGCTACCCACTCGTAGAGGCTGGTGAGTGGGTTTATGCATTATGTGTACTAATGCCTCGTGTACAGTACGTATATTATGGGGCTGTATAATATTAGGAAGCGATGATAGATCACTGCATAGCATGTGGGGGTGTGATCCATGTTTTTCGCCTTTTGTTGGAAGGTAAATACACTTTTATCCTGTGACACTTCAAGATCCGATAGAAGACAGTTCCTAATGTCTGAGTTCATTGGGCTAACCTTGTCCCTTCCAAAAAATGATATAACTATTAGATGTATGTGTATCTACTAAATAGTGTACAAAAGTGCCACGTGTTCTGCTGCTCCCAGTCATTTAGTAGAGTCTAAAGAAGTCACATAACTTACATTCTGGACTCCTTAAAACCAGAATAGGCCCAGTACCTTGTTTCTTAAAGAGGTTGTCTCACTTCAGCAAATAGCATTCATCATGTAGAGAAAGTTAATACAAGGCACTTACTAATGTACTGTGATTGTCCATATTGCCTCCTTTGCTGGCTGGATTCCTTTTTCCATCACATTATTCACTACTCATTTCCACGGTTACGACCACCCTGCAATCCAGCAGCAGTGGTCGTGCTTGCACACTATAAAAAAAAGCACTAGCCGATGTGCGCTCCCACTGTCCTGGCCATCAGAGAGGCCAGTGTTTTTTCCTATAGTGTGCAAGCACGAACGCCAGTGATGGATCGCAGGGTGGTCATAACCCCTGGAAACAAGGAATGTATAATGTGATGGAAAAATGAATCCAGCCAGCAAAGGAAGCAATATAGACAATCACAATACATTAGTAAGTGCCTTGTAGTAACTTTATCTACACGATAAATGCCACTTGCTGAAGTGCGACAACCCCTTTAAGGGGTCAAGGTGTAGGGCTCTATTCTTTTGGCCACCAGGCTGGCACTTCGAACGGACCATTTAATGGCTCCCCTTTTGCTGCCGCATTCAGTTTGCAAGGACATTTTTTTAATCTCCATTTAATGACTACAAAAGGATATGTCTGAAACGCTTTTACTAGCCTCTGCACGTGTATAATAAGGAACAGGCATGAGACATGATATGATTATTGTGTGATTTAAAAGCAGATGTGCTCATTGGACCTTTTTATGAAGCCATTTATCCCTCCATGGACAGAGTATCAGAACGTCAACTTTGCCTTTTAGACACACCATCACTTTAGTCTTTTCTCGAATTGTTAGGTTCAGTTGTGGACTGGCCCTCCAGAGGCCGTGATGGAGTAACCCAGCCCAGCCAGTGCAGAGCTTATGAACTGGTCCAGAGGATAGCACTCCTTGGCCATGGGGGCCCAACCGGCCCTTCTGCCACACAGGACAAAAGCAGTAAACGTATGATAAATATATAGAGGGCATTTATTAAGACTATCCTTTTACACACTGGTCTACCCCCCGCAGGTGTCAGGCTCGTGGCTTTTAATAAATTTGGCGCATCCGTGCAGGTCAGTGAATCAGAACTGAGGTATAAGTCAATAAGGGAGCTGGTGTAGATTTCAGATATAGTCTACACCAGTTTCTTGGTATAGATTATAATAAAAGTGCCGGGCTGGCTATGTCCACCATCCTTCACCCTCTGGAAAAGTGTGGAACCAAATCCCCAAAAGTCACATACGCTAAACTTTGCAACTTTTTGATGCCAATTTTCTGGCATACAGGGGTTAATAAATGTCCCACATAGATTGTACCAGTGAGGTCTCCGCACATTGAAGACTCTATGTAGTGTCAGGGCACAGCATTAGAAATCTGATAACAGCAGCACAAGGATAGGCATTGTTACAAAGGATCCGCAAAAAAAAAAAACGGATGCAACATGGATGTCACACAGACGTCATCCATATTTTTCGTGGATCCATATTTTGCGGACTGCAAAATACATACGGTCGTGTGAATGTAGCCTTAAATGTAGAATTAATCCTCATTCTAAAACTCTAGAATTCTATATGTTTCTCTATTTTAAAACTATTATATATAGTAGTTGCTATATCGAAAGTACAACTCCGAGCATTTTGGGAGTTTTAATTTCCCAAAAGCTGGAGAGTCATGCAGGTTGATATGAAACAAAAATATATATATATTTTTTAAAAATGCTAAAAAAAAAAACTGCAAACATTTTTGTTCCTGAAGCAAATATCAATCCACGACTTTTCAGAGAACACGTTTTAGAGAGATATCAAACGCCATTTTATTTTGATGATTTTATTAAGCATTCGTGCTGACTTCAACAAATGCTAATATTACCTTTCATATTCCATGAAACAGTTGACAGAATAATCTGTTTAAGAAATGCAAAACATTAAAATATACAAAAAAAATAAATAACAACTTTGCTGCAATCATTTGTATGCAGGGAATTATTCCGATTATCAGAGGACGCTCGGATCACTTGCAGCTGAGGGAGGTTGAGATGTTTCGATGAGTTGACATCTATTCAGTCCGCTCTCTTACAGAATAATGTACAAATTATATTAACTCACCCTGTGTACGCGTGCATTTGCTTTACCTTAAAATAACTAGGTCGTTAGGAAATGTATTTCATATTTATTTTGCTTACATTTATGTCCAGATGACCGGATATGCTCTTACTGCAACCGGCTTAAAGGGACACAAAACACCACAACAGGAATGTTTGAATGGAATAAATTATAAAAGTCAACTACATACAACTCCGTGTTATAACCTGGTATTATACCCAAGCCAAAGTATTGAGCATAGGGTGGTCCAACTCTTCCCTGGTGGCAGATGTCATAGGGTGTGTTGGATTTCAACATGCAAGTTTCTTTGTACTCATGGAGATAGACAACCACCAGAGGTTTAATCTCTATCCCAGTTGAGAATACATGCAAGGCTCAGTCGAGCATGCATGTGTATAAGGGGGTAGGATGTAATATCTGTCAGCTTAATGAGTATTCAGCTGAGGCTTGTCTGAGGTGTATGGTCTGCTGTGATGGAACCTGTCCCGTACACTGAGCACCCACTGCCATCCATGTCACTGGCTGCCCAGTGTCGGACCCCCACCGATCAGATAGTGATGACCTATCCAGAGGATTGGTCATCAGTATTAAAGTCTTGGAAAACCCCTTTAAGTATAGCATAGATCTCACTGATTGCCTCGCTAGCTAAAGCCCTTCTTCTCTGCTCCATGTCAGTAGCCAGAACAGGCGAGCTCCTCTTAACTCTCAGTCTAACCCTCTACTTCTTTGACTGGCTTCTGGAGCAGAGATTGTTAACCAGCTTACAAAACTGTCATTCCTTATAGATACTATTGTTGCTGTATTATAGAAGAGGACACAGGCTATTAGTAGATTGTCAGTCCATTGGTTCAGTATATGAATCAAAAGGCTCATTCAGAGACATTGTGCTAAAGATAGGCAACATTTTAAGAAGCAAACCCCAGTCCAACAGTTACATGAGCTTTCGAGACCACTGTAAAAAAATCCATTAGAACAGGAGAGCAGAAGAAAGGAATATGAGTCTATTTTATCATGTTCAAGAGGATGGTGGAGGTCTACACAGATGACTGGTTTATCATTATTTCACCAACTTCTAGGAAACGGACCATCAGTTTATAAGTGAATTTTTCTGCAATAATGACATTATGTTATTATTGTTTTTTGCCCTACATTGGATATGTAAATGCAACATTGTAGCATCACTTGGGAATGAACTGAGTGACATGGCGAGTAGGGCTCAAAGCTTCCACAAGGCAACAGCTAGAAAAGGTTGTATCTTGAAGTTGCAAAATGAGTCATGTCTGAGTCTAAAGGTGGATTTCCACTGCTCGATAATTGGGCAGATTATCGGGAACGAATGTTCCTGCAAATGCTCGTTCCTGACAATGTGCCTGTCTAAGTGTTCCACCGATCACCCTATGAACAAGCGAAATGCTCGTTCATCGAGTGATCCTGTCATTCGTGCAGGCACATAAGGCTGGGTTCATACCTGAGCGTTTTACAGCGCGTTCCTACGCACTGTAAAACGCTCAACAGGCAAGAACCAATGATTCCCTATCGGCATTGTTCTCACCTGAGCGTTTTACAGCGCGTACGAACGCTCTGTAAAACGCCCTACGCCCCAAGAAGTACAGGAGCTTCTTTGGGGCGTAATGTCGCGTGTTCCCGCCCATAGACTTCCAGGAATGCGCGACAATGGGCGTTTGCTTGTTTCCGGAGCCGCGTATGTAAACGCGCATACAAAGTACGCTCAGGTGTGAACCCAGCGTAAATCATCATTTCTGGGCAGCAGATCGTGCGGTCTAAACAGTCATCTGCTGCCCAGAAACAACAATTCTGTATGGGGACTAGCAATCACAATAGCGATCCCTCGTCCTCATACTGTGAAGGAGATCGCTTCATGTAAATGCAGTGGTCTCTTCCAATGAACATGCAGCCGACTGTCTGGAATCAGCTGTACAACCGGAGTGTCGAAACCCGCTTTAAGTGCTCTATTGAAAACTGGAGCTTTAAAGGTCCTTGTGTCCTATCTAATTACTGCCAGGTTTAAACACAAATTACAGCTGATTGTTGGGGGGACACATTTTGCAATCTGATTCTTCTCTTCAAACAAGTAGGAGTTGTCCAAAGTGGACAACCCCTCTCCCCTTAACTCCTTAACAGCCACCCACTATCTTTTGATGGTGGTCGGTGCAGGTCCAGCACTACAATATCATTTGACATTGTTACAGAAATGCTCCTGCCCCTGGTCTTAGCAGAACCAGATCAGCTCTGCCAGTGCAAAATGACCTTACAAGGGGCTGTCTGTAACTGGTGCTTGTATGGATGCCTTAGTTACAGTGGACAAGTGCAAAAAGGAAAAGAAAATAGGAAAAGTGTAATTGGGGACACTACTACTTTTTTTCTTTATGCCTTTTTGTACTGCATCCATACGAACCCCAGTTACAGAGGAAAACAGCCCCCTGTAAGGGCTTTTTACACTGGCACAGCTGATCTGGGTCGGCTAGTGGTCTTTTGTGTCCTATCGGGGGACATATAGTGTATTAACAAACACATAAGTAAAAAATAAAAATAAATTATATTATGAAAAATAATGCCCACACCAACCCAAACTGTCAGAACCCCCTCACACAAGGCTATATTTATTATTTTACTGGATTTACTTCCTCCTCTCGACTACATCTGTTGGAAGCATGCACCTATTTGATGCCCTTCTGTTCGAATGATTGGCCTGTTTGCTTTGTAAATATAAAGACTAAGGTCATTTATTAAGAAATATATGCCACTTTTTGGTGTATTTAAGGTGCAGATTTTGTCACAAAGGGGTTTTGCGGCAAAATCTGCGACCATTCTACACTCACGTCACTTTTCTGAGGTGGCAAAAAAAGGGGGCATGGCGTGGGAAGAGGGACGACTGGCCAGCCCATCTCATTTACCATTTTCTACGGTTTGGAAAATGGTCTTAAAGTTGACCAGCAAGAGAGCCGGCATAGTTTAAACCATGTCGCACAGCCGGCGGAACAAAGTTATGAACAGGCCTGTGCCTCTACATAGCATCCACCAGCGCATGGGGATTAAAACCGGCGTATAAATCACTGGTCTTAATAAATGACCCCCTAAATATCTGTAGCTTGATAAATATCTTTTTTTCTACAGTTTAAACCAAAATAAAAAAGGATTAACAAAAAAAACCTCAATTAAATAAGCATACTAATAAACAGCCCTATATGTCCTCGAAAAGCAGCAAAAATTATTTTGGTCGCCCAACAAATCTAAAAGTTTAAACCATCCTATGCACAAAATGGCAAAGAAAGGTCTGGTGATTAAAGGGATTTTCCAGCTTTTTTCCAGTTTTGGCTCCCCCCCCCCCCCACTGACTCAGGTGCTGCTTAAGGGACATGACACCACTGCAGTCAGTCATTGGCTGCAGCGGCACATGTGGCCCTTGTTCGCGCAGGGAGTTTACACGCGATTGAGCCAGAACTCAGTGTCGGACAGCAGGTATGTATGTTTTCCTCTATAAAAACTGTTAAAAAGCTGGTGGACCCCTTTAAGGCCTTTTCAGGTCTGGTTATTAAGGGTTTAGGCAGGATATGTCCCAGTTTTACAATAGCATTCCTAACTGTGTGGCCCTAGTTTGCAGGTGATACCAGGGGTGGATTGGCCATAGACCATACAGGAAAATTTCCTGGTGGGCCGATGACCAGGGGGTCGTCTGGGCCCTCCTCACGGTCGGCCAGTGGAAGTTTTAAGGGATGTATTTTGTGCTGCTGGCAGTATTTTGTGAGGGACTATTGTATTTTGGCTCTGTTGGGGCAGTTCGCTTCCCACAACGGACCCACACCTGTATTATGGGAGACTTCCCCATTCGCCTCTATGTCGCTCCACGATAGTGAGGTGGTTACCGCCCCCTTCTTCCATCTGGCATCTCTGCACAGGTATAGGGCATTACTTGATTACTTGATACATATATATTTGATGATTGGTATTGGGAACCAGGCACTCCTGAGGAAGCCAGCAAGCCTGGCGATACGCGTGGGGCTTTCTTTCTGACCGCCACAGACACCCCCCATCATGCCAATACCATGATAAGTATTTATTAACTCTTATTCATTGTTGATGGATTTCATGCACTTTATATTATGATATGCTGATGGATGTGGGGGTTCATACATGAAATTGTGGTGATTCAGATGGGCATGCGCCGATACACGGCTTACATGGCCCGGATTTGTTGTATACAACGATTTTAAACTTTTTTATGCTGTGTCTGTTACCTAAATAAATTTGTACATTTTGTAGATGTGCGGCTCCTGTTTCGGTATTCTTTTTTCTCTTTTGCTACATTGTGGTTTATATACCGAGGGCCGGCACTCTTACTTTTGATTTTCGGATGTGCCCCTATTTTCTTTGATTGCATGGCTCTGTTGGGGCAGTATGATGTGCCACAATATGATATTGCTAGCCCTGGCTCCCGTCAATTTGGACCTGACTACAAAACGGGGCCACTTTTAGTATTTTTTCCAGGGCCACTTTAAGTTCCTAGTCCGCCCCTGGGTGATACTGACTGATATGAGCTCATTAGTCTTTCTTTGGTGTCTTCTAGATGATACTGACATCTCACCAGGCTTCACTTGGAATAAGTAAAGTAGACTTGGGAGTAGAGATGGCCTTGCGGTTCGCCCGGCGGTCGTTTCACGACGAACTTTGCTCGTTCGCGATTCGCCGAACATATGGCGATGTCCGGCGGCGCCATATTCTTTTGCATTGTGCAGAACTTTGACCCATGACACATCCATCAGGTGGTACAGGACAGTCAATTGAGACATTTCAGCACATGGACTCACCCCCACCCTAAAAATAAACCCGATCTGGCCGCCATTTTACATTCAGTCTTTTGCCAGTGTAGGGAGAGGTTGCTCTGTAGAGCAGAGACAGGCTGTTAGGGACACCAAACGCTAGCTAATAGGGCCACAAAAGTCCTTTTAAGGACTGGTATAGGTGTGCTATCGATAGGTGTGACATAAAGAGGGGTGTGATATACTTATAATATACTTTCTAACATAGAATGTATATTATAGTGCATTTCTATTATGCTGCAGCTGCATAATATGTTGCAACTAGTGTGATATACCAGTTGGCCCCAAAAAAATCTGATTGAGGCAGGGGTGTGATATACCTATAATATACTTTCTATATAGTGCATTTGTTTTGTGCAGCAGTTGTGTGCGGTTCTGCTGAGATACCGCAGCTATATAAAGGGACAAACGCTATTGGAACAACTAATTGCAACTGGTGTTATATACCTGTTGCCCCCAAAAAACTGATTGAGGCAGGGGTGTGATATACCTATAATAGACTTTTCGTGTAGTGCATTTGTAATTTGCAGGAGTTGTGTGCAGTTCTGCTGCGATACCGCAGCTATACAGAGGGACAAACGCTATTGGAACAACTAATTGCAACTGGTGCGATATACCTGTTGCCCCCCAAAAAACTGATTAAGGGGTTTGATATACCTGCTTCTAGCAAATAATCATTAAGGGGTTCTGTATACCTGCTTCCACAAATACTGCTTTTCTATAGGGATTTTGTCAAAGGGTAATTTTGAAAGTGACAGGCAGAGGAAGAGGTAGGCCATTCTGCGGGGGTGGTAGGGATCGGGCAGGTGCACCAGGCCAGAGCCTAGGTGCGATTATGTCAAAAGATGCACCAGGGTTGGTTGAGTGACTCACTTAGCCTTCCTTTTCTGCACCCTCCTCATCCTCTGTATCTGCACCCCCAAAGACACCACCACCACCATAGCCCCTCCTCTCGAATCAGAGGAATTATTTTTCCATCCATTCCCAGACCTTACCGATGCAAAGCCATTCTTGGCATTGGATGAGGAAGAAGAGGTAGCAACGGCCGCCACTCAACGGTCTGACGACAGTACACAGATCAGCCGAAGGGCGGAGGTCCCCGCTGTTGCTGCCTACTCCGAGATCTCTAATGTCAGTGGCGGTGAAGGTGGCGATAATGACATGTCTGTCGATGGATGTCACGAGAGAAGAAGAGGAGGGGAGTTTAGAGGGAGAGACAGAGCAGCAGATAGGGAGGAGAAGGAGACAGAACTCGCAGTGCACCGGAGGCAAAAAGCAGACTGCAAATGTATCTGGAGCTAGCCATCCACCATGCACGGTCACATCTGGCGCTCCCAGGACACCGGCACATGGCTCCACAGTGTGGGCTTTTTTTTAACGTGTCCGCGGCTGACAATAGTGTGGCCATCTGCAGCCTGTGCTGTCAATGCATAAGTCGCGGTAAGCACAACACTCACCTGGGGATGACCGCCTTAAGAAGGCACCTGGCCCCCCATAACCAAGCCCAATGGGAGCAACACCGTCAGAACCCACAAAGCCACACTCCCAGCGCTCCACGTCCTGCCTCTTCTCCTCTTTCCTCCCATTTCTCCTCCACCTTGCCGTTGTCACGTTCATCTGGCACAAGGCAGGCTTTCATGGCCCAAATGTTCGAACGTAAAAAGTTGATGACGCCGGATAACCCTCTTGCCCAACGGCTGACCGCTGGCCTGTCGGAACTGCTAGCCCACCAACTACTGACATATAAACTGGTGGACTCGGAGGCCTTTAGAAAATTTGTGGCCATTGGCAAACCGCAATGGAAGGTCCACGGAAGGAAATATTTCTCCCAGAAGGGAATCCCAGAGCTATATGGCCATGTTCAGCGGCAAGTGAATGTATCTCTGGCACACAGTGTCGGTGCCAAGATACATCTGACCACAGACACGTGGTCTAGCAAACACGGGCAGGGAAGATACATAACTTTTACTGCCCACTGGGTGAACCTTCTGACGGCCGTCAAGCATGCAACCCGTGGCACCCGTGTAGATTTGGTGTTACTGCCACGGATTGCATACAGGCTCTTCTTCTCCTCCTCCTACTCCATCCTCCATCTCCTCCTCAGCTAACTCCTCCTTTTACACTGCTACCGCCTCTTCCGCTGCGCCCCCCAGCTCCCCAGAACCTATTAGATGTGCCAGGTGAGACGTTGCCATGCTGTGCTGTGCCTGGAAGCCAAGAGCCACACCGGTCTTGCACTCCTTTCAGCTCTGCAATCACAGGCCGATCAGTGGCTAACCCCGCTCAATTTGACAGTTGGTAAAGTGGTGTGGACAGCGGTGCCAATTTGCTGAGCGCGCTGAAACAGGGCAAAATGACACACGTCCTTAACTTAGTCGTGCAGCGATTCATTGCCAAATACCCCGGGGTCCAGGAAGTCTTGCGGCAGGCCATGAAATCTCTGCCCATTTTAGAAGATCTTACACGGCCATGGCTCGCCTTGCTGACATTCAGCGGCGACACAACTCGCCCATCAGACGTCTGATTTGTGACAGCCCGACGCGCTGGAACTCCACCTCTTATATGCTTGATAGGCTGCTCCAGCAGCAACGTGCCGTTAACAATTACCTGTACCAACTCTGCAGCAGGACAGATTCTGGGGAGCTTGTTTTTTTTTCACCGCGACAGTGGTGACGCATGCAGACTTCTGCGGCCATTTGATGAGGTCACCAAACTGGTCAGTCGCAGCCAGGGCACCATCAGTGACATCGTACCTTACGCGTTCTTTCTGGAGCGTGCATTGCATCGTGTCATTGATCAAGCCGTCGAGGAGCAGGAGATGGAAGATGAGGAAGTCTCAATGCTGAATGAATTCCCAGGGGGGGCTACTTTATCTGAAACAAGTCAGCAGGAGTCTGAAGAGGAGTCAGAGGAGGATGGTACCTGGGGGGAGGAGGTGGAGCAAGAAGAGCAGGCTTTAAACTTTTCTGGGATCCCTGGTGTTGTCCGTGGATGGAGGGAGGAGACCGAGGACAACATTCTCCTGGGTGATGAGCAGGAGCCAGGGCGCTCCACCGCTTCCAATTTAGTGCAAATGGGGGACTTCATGCTTCAGTGTTTGAAGAGGGACCCCTGTATAAAAAGCATAAAGGTCAAGGACCTGTACTGGGTGGCAACGTACTTAGACCCCTGGTACAAACACAAAATGGAGGACATGTTACAAGCATCATAGAGGGCTGTCAGAATTCAGCATTTCCAGGCCTTGCTTCGAGAAATACTGCATTCTGCTTTTGCGGGTGCTGGCAGAGGAATTTCCACCCACAGAGAAACAGTTGCAGGTACCAATCCTACCGCGCATGCAAGAAGAGGGAGGTTTGAAGATGTGTTGGTCACTTCGGATATGAGATCATTCTTGCAACCAACCCACTTAGGGAACAACTAGACCGACAGGTGTCCGACTACATCGGGTTAACAACCGATGTGGACGCTCTGGGAAGCGAGGAACCCCTTGACCACTGGGTGTGCAGGCTTGATCTGTGGCCAGAGCTGGCATAATTTGCCATGGAACTCTTGGTTTGTCCCTCATCCAGTGTCCTGTCCGAAAGGACGTTCAGTGCAGCAGGGGGGATCGTGACCGATAAGCGCACTCGTCTAGCTCACGACAGTGTGGACTACCTCACATTTTTTTAAATGAATGAGGCATGAATCTTGGAGGAATTCAACACCTGTGACGACCACGTTTAATTGAATTTCATCTATTTCCATTGTTTGTTTTTTTCAAGAGGGGGGATTTCGTTAGCCATGTTTTTAATCCAATTTTATATTTTTAGTTCTTTTAAACATATGTATTTGACATGTATTTGTACTGACCTGCAGTAAAATTGATATCCAATGACCGTCTAATAGACCTCCAGCCGCATAATCATTTGATGTTTTCTGTACGGTTATTGCCTAATATTTGGGGCCTGTGCTCCACTGGCCTGCAGTAAAATTGTTATACGGTAACCTCCTAATGTACCTCCAGCCACATAATGAGTTGATCTTCTGTACATTGAATGCATAATTTTTGGAGCCTTTAATGTAACTGGCCAACAGTAAAATTGTTATACGGTGACTGCCTAATTTACCTCCAGCCACATAATCACTTGATGTTTTCTGTCCGTTGAATGCCTAATGTTTGGGGCCTGTACTCTCGTGGCCTAAAATAAAAATTTTCTAGGCTCCAGCATGCCACATTTTTGAGAGTTTCCCTTTAAGACACATAAAAATGGCCCCTGATTAAAATACATATTTTTTGTGGGAATTTTTGCCATTGATCCCCCTTTGGTATGTCACTGTCCATGTTGTCGGACGATTTGTGCACTTCTAGTAAGTATTGGGTGGCTGCAAATATGAGCTGAAGGTTTTTCAGGTTCGCTTGCCATTAAAGTGAATGGGGCCCGCCGCGAACTTGCGGTTGCGAACATTTGACCACGTTCGCGCGTTCGCGAATCGTCCCAGCCGATGTTCGTCCATCACTACTTGGGAGGTCTTCAGTGTTTTCCCACCTGTGATACGTCTTCTCCTCTGGTTAGGACTTGGCTTGAATGGCTGGAGTGATTATGCGCTAGGATTCCAATAAGCTATGACTTTGATTCTCATGTTGTAAATTATATTTTGTTGCTTAATACGTTAATTACAGAGTGTATTCGCAGTCCAGTGTACATTGCTATGTCTTGTAAAAAAGTTGCCAAAAGAATAGGTTTTGGAATGTCATAAAAATTCCCTGTAGTCAGCAATAGCACCGGTGTTGGTTTCGGGTTGTGAAATGAAGACTGCTAAGGAAATGTGTCCACCCTCAAATCGCATGTAATGGATGATATGTCAGAAGTATTGAACGTTTAGCATGTATATCACAGTGGACAAAAGAAATTCAGCATTTTATTTCAGTTGTGATTTTCGGTTGTTTCAGGGATAAGCTAAAATCTTAGGAGAAATTCCCCCAAAAATGTATCTCTGGGACCTTGTCTATGCGGAAACAAAAGAGGCAGAGGCCCTTCCAGCATTTCAATGGACGCTATGTAATGCTTTATTATTCCTATTGTGGCGTTGCCCTACAGATTATCCTTGGGGTTTCCAGCAGTGTTGCAACATATGATCAATTTTTTTTCCGGGTGGGACCCCAAAAAGAAAAAGAGATTGTTAATAGTTGGAAACCCATTTACGTAGAACAGAGGAAGAGCAAGGTGTCTGTTATAGACAAGAATCAGGGTCATATAGTTTTCTTAAAAGGTTTGTTGGAGTATGGAGGGAGACCTAGCGCTGCCCGATTTGTCTTCTATACCCTGATAGACAGGAACATTCCCGGCGGGGGGGGCCGCACAGTGTGATCATCTATGTTACCATGAGATGAAAATGCGTCAGTATGTGACCCTAGATAGTTCCCCTTGGTTTGACTACAGAGAAAATCTTTCCCGATCTCCTTGTAAGACATTTCGCTAATAAAGAACCTTCCTGTCACTTATTCTAACCTTACAATTCCATCAGCGGTGGATACGGAATAAGTCTTTTGGCCGATGACATTTCAGTTCGCAGAGACAGAATTCAGGGGGATTAAACTAGAAATATATATATATAAAAAAATGTGAGATTGATTATTTCTGTCTTACCGATTCACAGCATCATGGAACCTGTTATTCTAGTTACTAAACCCAAATCATATGATTGATCTTTCTACACCCTTGACCAGGCGCTCATCGTGTACATTAACTTTCCAGCATGATCTCGCTTTCCTGTTAAATAAATTCTGTAAATAGAGACTAAGCCTCAAAGCATTTAAAGGGGCATTCTTGCTTTTAGCATTTTGTCATAACGTCATTTCCTTATTTGCGTGTCTGCGTCCTTAAAGGGGCCGTGCCTATTCTTAATGTATGCCCTATCTGCATCTTATTGCCGGTGGGGCATCTTATTGGAGTACCCAAGCCACCGTGTGCAGTGTCGGACTGGAGTACCTAGGGCCCACCAGTAAAATGTATTTTGGGGGCCCACCGTACAGATACATTAAAATATAATAAATAATCGAACACGTTTCTTATATGAACATAGGCTGGTTGAGGTGCTGTACATTGAATATATGTATGCAGTGCAGTAAGTACTGTGTTATGTGCCACTTGTGCAGGGGGTGGGAGACTAGGGGCCCACCTTGCTCAGGGGCCCACCGGGGGATTCCCCTGTACCCCTGTGGGCCAGTCCGAGCCTGACCGTGTGCATTCTGCCGCTCTAGTCATCAATAGCTGAATGCTGTGCTGTCACATAGAGAATGAATGGGGCATGCATGCGGGACCTGCTGCTACCTTCATACAGCGACAAATGGTGGGAATCCCAGTAGTTAGACCCCCAAGATGAGATATTTATCACTTAGAAGAACCTCTTTAAATTTCTTTGACACCGCTGCTAAATGGTGAAGGTGCCCGAAGCTTGTGACCATAGGGATATTGATTGTTTAGCAGTATTATTTAGACACTCTACCGTACTGTTATTAGATTATTTCATACATTGGGCTATTCATTCACTGTATGTGTTATTTGAACACTGTATAGCGGTATTATGTGGTACTGCTATTGACTTGTATAGCATTATTATTGTGGTCACTGTATGACAGTGTTATTCGGGCTATGGTTTGTCACTATTATTTGAGCACTATACTGTATCACAGTGATAAGTAGATGCTGTATGACCTTACATCACATTGGGACAGCAACAGACATAGGGCATCATCATCATAAGACCAGCCCTGGTGTTATGAATAGGATAAGTGTGGGCCAAGGGCATGGTTCTTAAAGGGAACCTGTCACCAGTTTTATGGTGTCCTAACTAAGGGCAACATAAATAAGTGACTGATTCTCTTAGCAAAATGCTGGGTCACTTTCTTTAAAGTCAATCTGCCAACATCTTGTATTGAAAAGCTCCAGCTGATAATGATGAGTCCTGAATATTCATGAGCTCCTGACTCTCCCCGCCCACCTGCTGCTGAGTGACAGTTATTTTCCATATGAATCAGAAGCAGGTGGGCAGGGGAGTGGCTATAGCTCTGAATTAAAAAAACGCTGGACTCAATGACATCACGCTGGACTCAAATCGGCTCATTAGCATGCGGCATCTGTGTGTGTATATTATGAGGTAACCATCTGTCACACCACTAAGTGAATACATCTAAGGTACTTTTTAGTAGTTAATGATTGTATAGAATTAGTTAGATTATAATCAAATATCCACATGACAGGTTCCCTTTAAGTATCCAGTAATGTGTTCGAGCAGCAGAGGTTTCTAGACTCTTAAAGGGGTTTTCCGAGAATTAAATATTGATGACCTAGAATAGCTTATCATTATCAGACAGGTGGGGGTCTGAGTCCCGACATCCCTGCCGATCGGCTGTTTGAAGAGGACGCAGCTTTAGGATGAGTGTTGTGGCCAGGGCTGCCATCAGAAATTTTGGGGCCCCTTACACAGCTCAAGGCCTGGGCCCCCCCTCCTACCCCGCCCCTTTAGAATCTGTCCTGACGCCACCTCCCCTCCACCCCTAAGGACCTACCCCCAATTTCATAATTTTTTTACAACTACAAAGACAGTAAAAAATGATAATCAGTGATTTCAGTAAGGAATTCATTTTTGACCAAATAATATGAAGCCGCTACCACGACAAGGTAGACTCTTTTAAGCAGGACCCTCCACTAACACTAACTACACTACCTGTTTTAATCTGCCCTGGCAATCTTCCCCTGGCACATTAAAAAAAAAAAAAAAAAGCACAAGGTTTATTGTTACAGTGTTATGGGGGATCTGTGGATGACGCACTGTTATGGGGGGAATATGTGGATGACACACTGTTATGGGGGAATCTGTGGATGACACACTGTTATGGGGGATCTGTGGATGACACACTGTTATGGGGGAATCTGTGGATGACACACTGTTATGGGGGAATCTGTGGATGACACACTGTTATGGGGGAATCTGTGGATGACACACTGTTATGGGGTATCTGTGGATGACACACTGTTATGGGGGAATCTGTGGATGACACAGTATTATGGGGGATCTGTGGATGACACACTGTTATGGGGGAATCTGTGGATGACACACTGTTATGGGGGAATCTGTGGATGACACACTGTTATGGGGGAATCTGTGGATGACACACTGTTATGGGGGAATCTGTGGATGACACACTGTTATGGGGGAATCTGTGGATGACGCACTGTTATGGGGGAATCTGTGGATGACGCACTGTTATGGGGGAATCTGTGGATGACACACTGTTATGGGGGAATCTGTGGATGACACACTGTTATGGGGGAATCTGTGGATGACACACTGTTATGGGGGAATCTGTGGATGACACACTGTTATGGGGGAATCTGTGGATGACACACTGTTATGGGGGAATCTGTGGATGATGCACTGTTATGGGGATCTGTAGATGACACACTGTTATGGGGGATCTGTGGATGACATGTTGTTATGGGGGATCTGTGGGTGACACTCAACCACTCTCAAACCCAACTGGTCAAACTTGTTAAATGGATCCCAAACACAATATGCACAATAACACCCCCCACCCCCTCCAACACTTAATTAACCCCTTCATGGCCTAAACATTTTTTTCAAAGCTAAATAGGGCTGGGTGGGCTGGCAAGGGAGGGGTTAATAACAATGATGGAGGATCATGGCCCTGTGGGATAATCCAGAAAACAGCTTTGCATTTTACCCCTGAGCAAAGACCACACAACAAGTTGGACATGCAGTACTTTTAGTCCGGCGGCCTTTCGCCATGCACTGCCGTGCTGGGCCGGAGCTCCACCCCCATCCCCGTTATAGTCAATGGGGACGGAGCAGTGGTCCGGCGAAATAACGGCAGGACGGATCTGACAGGGTGAACAGCCTGTCGGATCCGTCCTGCCGCTAGTGTGAAAGTAGCCTTACAATCTCATGGGTTCTGAGCAACAGATCGCGTGGTCTTCAGTCATCTGTCACTTCTCTTATCTCTCTGCTCCTGTCCCTTGATCTTATCACTGCTGCAAAAGCATCAGCCTCAGTGTAAACTGTTCTAGTGACTCGCGGCTCTTTTAACTCAAAGAATCGAATGAGTCTCTAAGTCTGATCTTTAGATTCTTTTAAAGGGTTTCTACCACATCGTTTTGACAAATTTAGTTTTCAGACACTAGTGATCCACTAGTGTCTGCTCTACCAAACAATCCTAATATAATAGCTTTTTGTGCAGCTGTTTCCATAAAAAACAAACTTTTATTGATATGCTAATGAGCCTCTAGGTGCTATGGGGGCGTCTTTTCAGCACCTAGAGGCTCGGTCTACCTTCACAAAATGCCGCCCAGCGCGTCCCTCCAGCCCGCCCATCTCCTCTGGAATGCGATCCTACCTCTGAGGCAGCGGATGAAGTCTCGCGCCTGCGCCGTGCGCGTCTGTCTTTGGCGCAGTAAATGTCTGACCGCTGCCTGCACAGACATCTCGGTCATCGGCGCAGGCGCAGTGAATGTCTGACCGCTCCCTGCACAGACATCTCCGCTGCGCCTGCGCCGATGACCGAGATGTCTGTGCAGGCAGCGGTCAGACATTCACTGCGCCTGCGCCGAAGACAGATGCACCGAAGACAGAGGTAGGATCACATTCCAGAGGAGATGGGCGTGCTGAAGGGACGCGCTGGGCGGCATTTTGTGAAGGTAGACCGAGCCTCTAGGTGCTGAAAAGACGCCCCCATAGCACCTAGAGGCTCATTAGCATATCAATAAATGTTAGTTTTTTATGGAAACGGCTGCACAAAAAGCTATTATAATAGCATTGTTTGGTAGAGCAGACACTAGCGGATCGCTAGTGTCTGACAGCTAATTATGTCAAAACGATGTGGTAGAAACCCTTTAACCTGTGACTCATCCGATTCTTTCTTAGACTCTCTGTACAGTGTGTGACTCAGAGCTGCTAGTGCTTGCCTTGCCTCAGCTCTGATTGGTTGGTGGGTGGGGAGGGGAGGGGCTGGCAGAAGCAGCTTCCACTCTAGGATCAGATTACACTCCTCCCGAGCCCCTCCCCTCCCTGCTGCCAGCGGCTCTGCTATTGTGTGCTGTGACTCACTCAGCTCTGATTGGTTGGTGGGCGGGGAGGGGCTTCACACGGATCGGTTCAGTGAACTGAATCGATTCAAATGAAAGATTCGTTCATGAACTGGACATCACTAGCAAGGAATGATCAATTGCCCCCCTCTAGCGATGCAATAAAGTTCAACTCAAGTCACTGACAAATGAGAGGGGGTAAAAAAAAAATGAACTGCCCGGGCCCCCCACAGGGTCTGGGCCCCTTACTGGGGTATCGGCTGTACCCCCCTGATGGCGGCCCTGGTTGTGGCCTTTCTATTGTATACAATGCACAGCGCCTAAATTGTATAGTGGCTGAGCTTGGTATTGCATCCCTTTATTTGAATGGGACCGAGCTGCACCAAAGCCATGTAACCAATAGATGAGACGTGACAGTTCGAGGAGGGGACTCCATGGCCAAACTCCACAGCTCCTTCCAAAAGATGATCAACAGGAGTGTCGGGAGTGCTGTCCTTTTGCAGTCCTTTGAATTGAGCGGCAGTGCTTATCCTCAACTGCAGACCCAGTCATACAGGGGACCCCCCATTCTTGGGAACAATGGGGTCCCCAGTATTCAGTGACCCTTCCTGATCAGACACTTCTTGCCTACCCTGTGGATAAGTGATAAAACATCATTCTGGAACAACCCCTTTAACTATTTTGGAGAATCCAGGTGTGGTAAAGAACCATTGACTATAATGGGATCTGGTGGGGATTCGCCCAGCTTCTGACATAAGCGCCAGGTTTCGACTGGACAAAAACTGGTGCATGCACCATTTTTTTCCGGCTAAAACCAGGCATTCATGTTGAAAACCGCCTGGATCCCTGCCGGATCCCATAATAGTCAGAGGGCTCAAGCAGTGACCACAGCGGTATCTGGCTAGGCAGGCATGCACCACCTTAGGGCAGGTGTGAAACTGGGCTTTTTAACACCTTTAAAAACAATTTATTAGGGTACTTTCACACTAGCGTTAATCATTTCCAGTATTGAAATCCAGTAAAGGGTCTCAATAGCGGAAAAAAACGCATCAGTTTTGTCTAATGCATTGTGAATGGAAAGCAATCCTTTCAGTATGCATCAGGATGTCTTCCGTTCCGTCCCTTGTACGGTATTTGACCAGACAAAATACCGCAGCATGCTGCGATATTTTTTCCGGAAAAAATCCTGGAACAATACAGCACTTCCCGGATCTAGCATTAATTTCCATAGAGATGTGTTAATGCCGGATCCGGTACCAGGTGTTCTGGAAAATACTGCATCGCCAAATCCGGTTTTCCAGTCTGCACATGCATCGGGACATAGGAGGAGCTATTTTTGCTTTTGATCTTTAAATACCAGATCTGGTATTTCGGATGATACAGGATAAGACGAATCTGGTATTTTAACCTGCGGCCCTCCAGCTGTTGCAAAACTACAACTCCCAGCATGCCCGAACAGCCTACAGCTATCAGCCTACAGCAGGGCATTGTGGGAGTTGTAGTTTTATAACAGCTGGAGGGCCGCAGGTTGAGCATGCCTGCTCTAACAGATCCGGAAAAAAAGGCTTTCCGTTTGTACACGGCTTGCTGGATCCGGCAGGCAGTTCCGGAATCGAAAAACGCTAGTGTGAAAGTACCCTTAATGTGGTATTTTATTTTTGTTTTGTAAGACAAGAACCCTATAGAGACATCCTGGAGAACCGAGTGCAATTTTTTGCTTTTGCAGCTTGATAACAGTCTTAGGGCTCTTTCACACTTGCGTTCTTTTCTTCCGGCATAGAGTTCCGTAGTCGGGGCTCTATGCCGGAAGAATCCTGATCAGTTTTGTCCTAATGCATTCTGAATGGAGAGAAATCCGTTCAGGATGCATCAGGATGTCTTCAGTACCGGAACGGAACGTTTTTTGGCCGGAGAAAATACCGCAGCATGCTGCGCTTTTTGCTCCGGCCAAAAATCCTGAAGACTTGCCGCAAGGCCGGATCCGGAATTAATGCCCATTGAAAGGCATTGATCCGGATCCAGCCTTAAGCTAAACGTCGTTTCGGCGCATTGCCGGATACGACGTTTAGCTTTTTTAGAGTGGTTACCATGGCTGCCGGGACGCTAAAGTCCTGGCAGCCATGTTAAAGTGTAGTGGGGAGCGGGGGAGCAGTATACTTACCGTCCGTGCAGCTCCCGGGGCGCTCCAGAGTGATGTCAGGGCGCCCCACACGCATGGATGACGTGATCGCATGGCACTTCATCCATGCGCATGGGGCGCTCTGACATCATTCTGGAGCGCCCCGGGAGCCGCACGGACTGTGTAAGTATACTGCTCCCCCGCTCCCCACTACTACTATGGCAACCAGGACTTTAATAGCGTCCTGGCTGCCATAGTAACACTGAAAGCATTTTGAAGACGGATAAGGCTCCTTTCACACTAGCGTTCGTCGTGCTTGCAGCGTTCAGCTGTCCGCCTGGCCGTGCGGAGGCGAGCGGATCCGTTCAGACTTACAATGTAAGTCAATGGGAACGGATCCGCTTGAAGATGAGCCCATATGGCTCAATCTTCAAGCGGATCCGTCCCCCATTGACTTTACATTGAAAGTCTGAACGGATCCGCTCAGGCTGCTTTCACACTTAGAATTTTTTCTAAGTTATTAATGCAGACGGATCCGTTCAAGCGCTAGTGTGAAAGTAGCCTTAGTCTCACAAATGCTTTCAGTCAGCGGCAGATCGGCGGATCCGGCGGCCAGTTCCGACGACGGAACTGCCTGCCGGATCACACTGCCGCAAGTGTGAAAGTAGCCTTATGCAGAAACTAGTGCTTTACTGCATTAATGTTCCACGGAACTGGACGGCGTCCTCTATTTGTAAATTTCTATGGTTACACCAGTGAGTCACAGCACAACCTTGGGCTTCCGTAACTGTAAATGAAGAAAGCTGCGTTACCATATTCTCAAGCCACATGAAATAGCCGGGTTTGAAAATCAGCCATTAAATTCCACACATCCTGAGAGAGGGAACCCACAAGGCTACATGTGCTGGCAGGCTTATCATAGACAATTATCAGCACAGAACTGGAAAATAAAATGTTTCATATTCGTGTCTCTCGGACTCATAGATAAAGGCAAGATTCATGATTCGGACATGGCCGTGGGTTTTTATTTATTTTTTTCTTTCTTTTAGAAAGTGAAGTCTCATTGTCTAGGATTGGTGAGCAGCCTGAAAGATAGTGAAATTCCCAGTTGTCTTCTTCTGGTGGGGGACGTTTCTCATCCTTTTATGCGCTCCTAAAACATGATATGATGAGCACATCTGGAAAGAAAATTTTCAAAAACTTTGCCGTAAAATGTTACATAAAGCAGATTTTCTTTAATAAATCTCAAGATGAAGATTCTGTTGCTTGGGACCATAAGGGAGAATTTAGAACTTTTTTTTTTACAGCCAGTTATTCCGAGATGAGCCCATTACCGCATATCCTGATCACATCAGAGGAGAATTGCTTGTGGGTGTCAAACTTTATTTTTTTGGGAGTGGATATTAATACACAAGTTCTCGGCATCAGGTTTTCAGCGATGGTTCAGTGCTGAATGCTGTGTGAGTCAGTGACCACGACTGTCCTGAAAGGAATGGGGAAGATATTATTTCAGGGGCAGTTATTTTACTTCCTACAGAACCGATGTCTCCCTGCGGAGACTGTTTTAGTGCTATAAAAACTGTACAAAGAAAAGAAAAAGGAAAACAAAAGAATACTTTGAAAGAGGGATATTGTACAAAAGGAAAAAAATTAACAAAAAATTAAATTCATTTTAAAAGCTTTATATTTGTGAAATACTCTACTCCACAGTGGCTACACAAATATTTCTCCAAATACACAATGGGGCAGGAGGGGAATATATCAAATATACCAGTTTTCTGGCATATAGAAAAGTCACAGATTTTTACTCAAGTCCCAGTTTGTGCCACAATTAGGCTCACGTCACACTTGCGGTAAAGCTGTCCGTCAGGCTGTTCTAGCAGAGAATAGCCTTCTGGATCCAGCATAGTGCCTCGTGCCCGCCGGACCCCATTACCTATAATGGAATCTGGCCACTCCCTGGCAAAAATGACCAAAACGGTTGCAGTTGGAAAAGCCTGCCGGATAGCTTTGCCGCAAGTGTGAAGCTAGCCACTTTTGAAAGTGGATGGGAAAGTGGGTGTGGTTAGTTATGTTAATTATTCTTACTTAAATAGGTTGTCCCATGAATAATATTCTGCAGTTTTCAAACCAGCATCAAGATCTGAATACTTATGCAATTACATGTAGTTAAAAATGTATTATACCAGCTGAATTATTCACTGAAATCTCCCTGTATAGCGCCACCTGCTGTTTGCTCTTTTTCTAATTTCTCTGTCCTGCTCACTGAAAGTTGTACCAATTGGTACCAATAAAAACTGCAGTTATTAGTCCTGCAAAAAAACAGGAAATAGATGAAAATATTAAAAAGTAATAAAACCAAATAAAAACGATACATATTTGGTATCGCTGTAATCGTATTAACCCACAGAATAAGGCCTCATGCACACGACCATTGTTTGCATCCGCGTCCGTTCCGTCATTTTTCACAGTTTAGCGGAGGTCCCATTCATTTCTATGGAGCTGTAAAAAAAAAAACTGATAGTCCTCCGGTTTTTCTCTGCGTCCATGATTCCAGTCCGTCCAAAAAATATAACCTGTCCTATTCTTGTCAGTGGAAAACGGAGGACGGAGCCACTCAAGTCAATGGGTCCGTCAAAAAAAAAAACGGATGCACAACTGGTATGTCATCCGGGTCCGTGTCCATTTTTTTCCTACAAGACCTTGGTGCAATAAAATGACACTTTTCATTAACCTTCCTTTTTTTTCCCCTGTCAGACAAAAAAAAGGAAACACAACTGAAGCAAAATCGGACACGGACCACTGAAGCCAAATCACTGTCGTGTGCATGAGGCCTAAGGATGTCATGTCATTTTTAGTGAAAGTGAACGTCGTAATATCAAAACCCCAAAAACCTTGGCAGAATTGCCAGTCTTTTCAATTTTACCCCACAAAGAATGTTGTTCCGTTTTCCAATACGATGCGGTAAATTAAATGGTGGGATTAAAAAATGCATCTTGTCCCACAAAAAAATAAAAAATAATCCCTGATATGGCTATGTGAACGGAAAATTTAAAATCGTTATGGCTATCAGATTGTGGGCCCAGTTCTTAAGGGGTTAAAGATGTGATACATTTGGCGTGGCTTTGGCCAATGCAAACTCAATGCAAAAATGTATATATTACAGTGACTGAGAATAGGTCGTGGGGGTCGTGATTTGCGTACGTGCCCGTCAACTGAATGCTGACAGATGTGAAATCACTTTCTGGCGCTGCAACCTATTCTTGCTGAAAGCTGCGTCCGCTCACCCATCCTTACCGTACATCATTCATTTTCAATGCTTTAGTAAACAAATGCATTCTCTTGCTTTCTTTTTTTTCTAAACATGGCTCTTCTGATCGCGCAACTGATACGTTTAGCTTACAATTACAGTCACTAATAGGTAGCAATGAAACGTGACGGCCGGAGCGAGCTGAGCGCACCGGTATATTTATAGGTGCAACTAAGGTACTCAAATAATAATTGTCCTCGCTGATGGCCCGCTCTGGGACTGCTAATTTCTTCAGTCCTACCGGCTGATATTAGCTCTGCAAAATTAAATTCACTGTCTAAACACCCAGGACTTATTAATAAATGTGAAATATGGATCGGCTCCCTTATCTCGATACATCGAAGAGACGTAGATTTAATGTGGTTTAACAGCCGTAGAGTCTATTACCCTAGTGAAATAGGAAATGAAATTTGTAAATTGTTATGAAATTGCTTAGTTGTTTTTTTTCCAAAAATGACTGATGAGATTATCAGCATCAGTAGTCAACTGTCCTCAACTCAGGCTACTTTCACACTAGCGTTTCAGCAAAAACGCTTCCGTTACTGATAATACAACCGTCTGCATCCGTTATGAACAGATCCGGTTGTATTATCTGTAACATGGCCAAGACGGATCCGTCATGAACTCCACTGAAAGTCAACAGGGGACGAGTCCGTTTTCTATTGTGGTAGATGGCGTGCAGAGAAAACGGATCCGTCCCCATTGACTTGCATTGGGGGTCATGCCGGATCCGTCTTGCTCCACATCCCAGGAACGAAAAGCAAGCTACAACATGCTGCGGTTTGCTCTCCGGTTTGAGAACGGAACTAAACGGAACGGAATGCATTTTGGAGCATTCCGTTCTGTTCTGCTCAGTTTTGTCCCTGTTGACAATGAATGGGGACAAAACGGAAGCGTTTCTTTCCGGTATTGAGCCCCTATCGCAGATCTCAATACCGGAAAACTAAAACGCTAGTGTGAATGTAGTGTGAAAGAGCCTAAGCTCTTTAAACGACCAGTAGACACAATATAGCAAATTGGGCATCTGTCAGCAGTTTTGTACCTATGACACTGGCTGACCTGTTACATGTACCCTTAGCAGCTGAAGACATCAGTGTTAGTCCCATGTTTATATGTGCCCGCATTTTTGAAAAATAGTTTTATTATATGCAAATGAGTCTCTAGGAGCAACGGAGGCGTTGCCATTACACCTAAAAACTGTGCTCGCTCTGCAACTGCCCTGACATCTCCACTTTGATTGACAGGGTCAGACATGATCACGTTTACACTGCTTGGTCCTGTCAAAGCGCAGAGGACGCGGCAGTTGCAGAGAGAGCAGAGTCTCTAGGTGTAATGGTAACGCCCCCGTTGCTCCTAGAGGCTCATTTGCATATATTAAAACTATATATTTCTCAACAATGCGGGCACATATGAAAATGGGGCCAACACAGATGCCTTCAGCTGCCAAGTGCACATGGTAGGCTACTTTCACACTAGCCGCACGGACCTCCGGCAGGCTGTTCCGTCGGGTGAATAGCCTGTCGGATCCGTCCTGCCGCTAGTGACCGTGTGCCCCCGGACTGCCGCTCCATCCCCCCACGGGAGCGCACGGCTAGAGGCTGCCGGAATAAATGTCGGACATGTCATAGTTTTATTCCGGCAGCCTCTCGCCGTGCCTCCGCCGGAACTCCGCCCCCATTATAGTCAATGGGGACGGAGCGGCAGTCCGGGGGCACACGGTCACTAGCGGCAGGATGGATCCGGCAGGCTGTTCACCCGATGGAACAGCCTGCTGGAGGTCCGTGCCACTAGTGTGAAAGTAGCCTAACAGGTCAGCCAGTGTCATAGGTACAAATCTGCTGACAGATGCCCTTTAACCCCTTAATGACTGCCCATTGTCTTTTGACGCCGGCAGTGCAGGTCCCCAGTTTACAGCGATGTATTTTATCCCAGGGCTGTCTGCACTGTAAGCCCTGCCGTCACTAGTGTCAGTGTGAGACAGAATGGAAGGAATTAGTAAACAGGAATGTGCTAATCTATATATATAAAGAAGGACGTATATATGTATGTATGTTCCGCGATCACTCAAAAATGCAACCATCGATTTCAACGAAACTTGGTATACACATCCCTTGCTACCTGGAAAGAAATCTTGTGGGGGTCTCAGCTCTCTAGGACGTACCGTTCCTGAGATATTCCCAAAAAATGGTCTGCATTAGCCCATACAAGCCAATACAAGTCTTTTTCTTCATATCCCAAAATGCACACGGTCACATGTCCCTTATCAGCCAATAGAAGCTCGCAGGCTCTTAGTCTTCACATACACACAGTTTTACTCCAGGTTTCCATACCAAACCCAGCCATTTTTCTTCACTGCTGTAGGTCAGCTTTAGGCTAGGGCTATATGACGACAATAAGTCGAACGACACATAGGGCACCACTACACTGATACATGTGTCGCACGACATTGATGTCACACCAATGTAGCACAAGAATTTATATAATGATAGTCTATGGTGTCGCACTGCGACATGTGACACGCTTTGACTGCGACAGTCGCAGAAAAATCCATCTTGGATGGATTTTTTTCAACTGTCGTGTCACAGTGGCAGCATGTCACATGTAGCAGTGCGACACCATAGACTATCATTATATAAATTGTTGAGACAAAATGTTGCACGACACATGTTGTCGTGTAGCCCTAGCATTAAAGGGGCAGGGCACTGTGGAGGTCACTGTTAAAGGGGTGGGCACTGTGGAGGTCACTGTTAAAGGGGCAGAGCGCTGTGGAGGTCAATGTTAAAGAGGCAGGCACTGTGGAGGTCACTGTTAAAGAGGCGAAAACTGTGGAGGTCACTGTTAAAGGGGCGGGTGCTGTGGAAGTCACTTTTAAAGAGGCGGGTACTCTGGAGGTCACTGTTAAAGGGGCAGTGCAGGGTGCTGTGGAGGTCACTCTTAAAGAGGCGGGCACTATGGATGTCACTGTTAAAGGGGCGGGCACTGTGAAGGTCACTGTTAAAGGGGCAGGGTGCTGTGGAGGTCACTGTTAAAGGGGTGGACACTGTGGAGGTCACTGTTAAAGGGGAGGGGGCTGTGGAGGTCAATGTTAAAGGGGCGGGCACTGTGGAGGTCACTGTTAAAGAGGCGTTCACTGTGAATGTTAATGTTAAGGGGGCAGGCCGCTGTGGAGGTCACTGTTAAAGGGGTGGACACTGTGGAGGTCACTGTTAAGGCAGCAGGGTACTGTGAAGGTCAAAGTTAAGGGGATGGGCTGCTGTGGAGGTCCCATTTTGAAGTGGCGGGGTACTGTGGGGGTGGTCAGTGTTAAGGGGTGGGGGATTGTGGAGTTCACTGTTAAAGGGGCGGGGTGCTGTAGATGTCACGGTTATAGTGGATACTGTCGATATCTTTTAACAGCACACACAAACATTTAATGAAATAGATTAAATATACCTGTGCGAAGCCGGGTCCTTCTGCTAGTACATTATAAATGTGAAATAAAGTTATAAAACAGTAATCCTATAATGGGCTAAAAAATGTTATAACTAATGTAATGAAATATTAAAAAATGTAAAATTATTTTTAGTGTAAAATACATTCATACATACAGTCATGGGCGATAGTAGCCACTAGTAGTGATGAGCTGCAGAGGCAATATTCAAATTTGCGATATTTCGCAAATATTTTGTAGAATATTTGTCATATATTAGAGAATTGGACAGCAGAACCGATCAGCTACACTATAGATCAATCTAACCTACACTGACTATCTCCCCCTAACTATCTGAATTATAACTGTCTAATGTAATACAACAAAGCACAGAGCGCAGCAATCACACTGCTCTCTCTCTTTCATAACTGCTATAAACTTTAGAAAATGGCTGCTGGGGAGGTTCTTATATAGTTAGGGGTGGGCAACTTTCCTATTGGTTGCTAGGGATGTTGCTAAGCTGTAACAAAGCCTTCTCATTGGCCCACAAGCTGAAAGAAGGGAGGGATGATCACCTGATGTGTACTGTGCTAAAAAAAAAAAAGAAGAATATTCTATTTTACGAATATATAGCGCTATATTCTAAATATTTGCGAATTCTCAAAGTGCCGATATTCGCTATAAAAATTCGCTATTTGAATATTCGCACTCAACACTAGTAGCCACAAATATGTTCATTATGCTGAAATCCAATAATTCATGTTTATTAACATGTATGTTACATTTGTTGACTTTATGACCAAGTCATTGATTTTGGATTAATGTCTCATTTTGGCCATTTTGTTTTCATTTATAAAACATATTTTCCAGGTTGCAGAATTCCTGTCTCCACGTGTGTCCTCTGTGCTTATGATGCAGCCAGTCAGTGTCTTACAGAAAATGTATATGTGAAATGAAACCGAAGATTTTGTAAATCGCTAACTTTTTTCGTTTTGTGCTATTTTTGTGATTTCATTGGATTACATAAGATCTGTATAAATACTCAATTCCTTTTTTCTTTAATATTATGAAACAAGGGCAAGATATTACAGACCACACTCCGATCTTCTGATAACCCGCCCAAAGAGTATGTACATGTTTGCCATAAAAAAATGACCCACATAGTTATTGATCAGCCATAACGTTAAAACCAATAGCGAATGAAGGGAATAACATTATCTCATGACGGTGGCACTGGTCAAGGGGTGGGACATATAAAGCAGTAAGGGAACGGTTAGTTCTTGAAGTTAAAGTGTAGCAAGCAGAAAACATGGGCAAGCGAAAGGGCATGGCCGCAGGGTCAGCCAAAAACAAGTGTAAATTCAAAAATGAGAAGTAATGTGTCCTGTATATTTTCTCTTATGATCCACTTCTGATTTTGGCTTCCAAAACTGCATGCAGAAGCCTGACCATGTGGCTGTACCCTTAGGATCTGAGAGACTTTGGCAAGGACCACATTGTGATGGCTATACAATAGGTTTAGAGCATCTGCAAAATGCCAGGTCTTGTGGGGTGTTCTTGATGTGTAGTGGTTAGGAAATACCAAACGTGGTCCAACGAAAGACACCGGTGAAACTTTAACAATGTCATAGATGCCTAACAGGGCCGCCTTCATTATTGATTGGACCCTGGGCAAGAATTTACTTGGGCTCCCTGGATCCCACACCCTAGCATGCAATCACGCCTTCCACTACAATATGCAGATAGTACTGTGCTACTAACTCCTCCATCCACCCCTCCCTCCCCTTCTCCACCCCCCCCTTCTCCAAACACCCAGCAGCACCCTTACTCACATAGAGCAAGTAATATATATATAATATAGCCTACAGTAAATTACTGGAAATACTTACAGTTCTGAAGACTCCAGCAGGCTCAGGAGCAGTGCTCTGGGCAGCTAGGCTCAGGGCTGGAAGCGGGCACCGCTCTGCAGTTCAGGAAGGAGACCGGGGCTCATCCAAGCGTTACAGTGCCTCCGTGTGATGTCATGACGCGCGGCATTTGCAAAGGGCAGGAGAGGTCGGGAGGAGGAGCAAGCAAGTACCGTATTTTTCGCTTTATAAGACGCACCTGATGATAAGACGCACCTAGGTTTTTGAGAAGGAAAATAAGAAAAAAATATTTTGAACCAAAAGGTGTGCTTTTGGTGGGTTTTGAACTAATGGTGGTCTGTGGATGACACTGTTATGGAGGGGATCTGTGTATGAGGCACTGTTATGGGGATTTGTGTATGAGGCACTGTTATGGGGGAATCTGTGGATGACGCACTGTTATGGGGGCATCTGTGGATAACACTGTCATGGGGATATCTGTGGATGACACTGTTATGGGGGCATCTGTGGATGACGCACTGTTATGGGGGGATCTGTGGATGACACACTGTTATGGGGATATCTGTGGATGACACTGTTATGGGGGCATCTGTGGATGATGCACTGGTATGGGGGCATCTGTGGATGACAGTGTTATGGGGACATCTGTGGATGATGCAATGTTATGGGGGGGATCTGTGGATGACACTGTTATGGCGGGAAGATCTGTGGATGACACATATATAGCATCTGATGCTAAATATGTGTCATCCACAGTTCCCCCCATAACAGTGTCCCTGTGTAAAAAGTGACCCCCAATAAAGGGGTGGAGGCAACTGGTGTTGGAATCACGGCAGGGCCCGGTGCAGTCACTGTACTCTATTATACCGGGCCCCGCTCACAGCAGTCTTTAAATGTATGTAAAGTGTAGTCATGGCTGGGAGCTAGATAGCTAGTACTCGCTATCAAACATTCAAACTACCGTAGCAGACAGACAGGCCAGCAGCGTAACGTCACTCACTCCGTCACGCCGCAGCCGTCTGCTCCTCCCACTTTATTAATGAAGAAGGCGGAGCAGTGACAGAGTGAGTGACGTTACATGGCCGGCCTGCCTGCTACGGTAGTTTTCGGGACACGGAGCCGGCGGAGCAGAGCAGATATTTTAGGATGTCATTGTGGCTGTGGACAGTGGCCAGCGGTGCTCAAGAGGCAGCTGCCTTGAGCCCCCCTGGCGCAACTGGGCCCAGAACAGCTGCCCCTTTGGTCCGTGTTAAAGACAGCCCTGATGCCTAAGGCTATTTGATGCACATGGGGAGTGAAGACTAGCCTATCTGATCCAATTCCACCAGAGAGATACCGTAGCACAAATTGCTGAAAAAGTTATAGGGGTTTTCTGGGATTTTATAACTAGACATGAGCAAAGTTATGTAAAATTCGATTTGGCTGTTGCTAATTCCGCCGCACCCCGTCATTGTACCCCTTAGCTGCCGCGTTCACAGCTGATCGCGGCATCTGGTAGGAATGATACAGTGTAAAATAAAAATAATAATAATACCTGATCCATTTGCTTGCGACAGGCCTGCCACAATCTTGCTTGGAGTCCGGCGCAGTGATGTCATACGTCACTGCGCACAGGATTTTGGCCGATATCTTCAAGCAAGATGGCGACGGCCAGCCCGGCACAAGCAAATGGATCAAGTAAGTATATATATATATTATTTTTTTTTTACACTATTTCAGGTTAAATTGATTCACTACCATGAAGCACAAGGAAATTCGGCTTTGCGGCGTATCAAATTTATCTTTTGTCCATTCGCTCAGCACTACTTATGACCTATCTTTAGATAGGTCATCAGTATCTGATCAGTGGGGGGGGGGTTCAACACCCGGGACCCCAGCCGATCAGCTGTTTGAGAAGGCACCTGCTTCTCTCAGCTCACCAAGCACAGCGCCATCCATCGCAGCTCAGCGCCATTCACTTCAATAGGGCTGAGCTGCTTCTCCGCCATGTAACATCACATGGCCTAGGAAAAGCTGCAAACAGGCTGCGGCGCTACTGTGAGCACTGGTGCCTTCTCAAACAGCTGATCGGCGGGGGACTTGGCTGTTGGACACCCACCGATCAATAAGTGGTGACGGAGACCCTGATTCCTGCACAGCGTTACCACGACTAGGCGGTATATGCTATATTGCAATGCTATAAACCTGCAACTTTCCCCATGACCCTTATAAATGCCATACTCTAAACTCCCCTGGTCCGAGCAGCTGGGGCACCCCTCTTTCCTCTCCATGTCCATACACCAGTGTTTTTCTTTTGTTCTGCATGGTGACATTGAAATATACGTCGGAGTAGAGACTTTCTATGTAATCAACTGTAAATATATTCAGATATAAGCTTCAGTGATTTTAATGTTGACACAGATAATGCCGCCGTAAATTACATAATGGTAAACTATTAATTGTAAAATTACACACAAAAAATAGGATTGTGAAGTCATTTTAAAGAAATTGCATTGTTCATCAGCATAAAACTTAATTTAAAAAGGAAATAAAGTTAATTAATCCCCACATCACAGAATTAGAAAGCTGCTGTTTAAACTAACTAGTTAGCCGTAATATGATAAGTCTCTGTGCGAACTGTAACGGCAATGCCTGGAAGAGCGAATCCATCAGGATGTTCCCCTCTCACCCCCACGTATTAATTGTCTATCATCGTAAAACAATTGTCATGTTTTAAAAGGAATGAATTCATTTAACAAACTGCGTTCCACCATTTATCCTCAATCGATGCGGCTGAGAGGGAAAAGTCACCGCGTCGCAATTTGTTTAAAAATAACTGCTATCATTACCGGCAATCTCTCATTTAAGTATTAATTAATTCAACTGCGTTTTATTTGACATTATGTCTTCAACGAGATGCTCAATGTCTCTCTGTTATATAGGTGTCATGAACACAGCAGAGCCGAGTGCGCCAAGCCTGTACGGCAATTCGCGACTTCTAGAAGAGCTCCGCAACGCAGCATCCGATGAAGCATGCCTCTGAATCTGCCTCCGTATAATACTGGAGGCATAGGATGGAATAAGACTGTGTGAATAGGGCCATAAAGACACAGAAACCAATTGTAACGGGGAGCCGGCGACTGTGCAGGAGCGAGAACGCGGCCTCTGTCCTCTTCTCCATGGGGACCGTCTCCATGCGACGCGGCCGGCATCCTACTAGCTGAAAGAGGTACTGAGCGCCGATCACAATTTATCGGCTCTCAGATGGTTTGGGCTGGACTTGGGTCACATGATGCTGGCCACGTAATGTGACCCACTTGTTCTGCTATTTAAACAGGCAGCCTACTGGCCGCTTGTTTCAAGGTTTTGAAGGGCTTTTTGTGGTAAATGTAACATCTCTTTGTCTTTTTCTTCGGCCTTTCATCCGGAAACCAACGGTCAAACTGAACGTTTGAACCAGTCTCTAGAGCAGTATTTAAGGTGCTATGTCTCCGATTACCAACAGCTGTTGGTGAAACATCTGCTTCTGGCTGAATTCGCCATTAACAACCAGGTGAATTCATCTACAGGTATGTCTCCTTTTTACTGTAATCTTGGTTTTCATCAGCGATTTAGTTCGTTTTCGCCGTCCTCTTCGCAAATTCCAGAGGCTGATATAACATAGAAACATAGAAACATAGAATGTGTCGGCAGATAAGAACCATTTGGCCCATCTAGTCTGCCCAATATATCTGAATCCTATGAATAGTCCCTGGCCCTATCTTATATGAAGGATAGCCTTATGCCTATCCCATGCATGCTTAAACTCCTTCACTGTATTTGCAGCTACCACTTCTGCAGGAAGGCTATTCCATGCATCCACTACTCTCTCAGTAAAGTAATACTTCGTTATATTACTTTTAAATCTTTGCCCCTCTAATTTAAAACTGTGTCCTCTTGTGGTAGTTTTTCTTCTTTTAAATATTCTCTCCTCCGTTACCGAGTTGATTCCCTTTATGTATTTAAAAGTTTCTATCATATCCCCTCGGTCTCTTCTTTCTTCCAAGCTCTACATGTTAAGTGAGAGGCAAATACGTTTGCCGTATTTGTGGGAGGGGAAGCTGGTGACCTTATATAAACTCCCCTCCCCCTGACAGCGTTCTCGGCGGCGAATGCTTACAGCAGTATTCCTCAGCTGACGGCACTTCCGGTTGTACGAGCAGGCTGGGTCCGCGTTCATCGCAGCAAACAAGCAAGCGGCTAGACGGTGGTAGGATCGGGGCCAGGGTATGGGAGGGTTGATGCCGCATGCTACCGGCATGAGTCGGTCGGGGGTGAGTAGGCGCGCAGGCAAGCCCGATCCTACTGGGGTCTCTCATCGGCACTAGCGCGTGGTGTGGGGGCGTGTCAAGGGGTGGGGCATGGTATCGTTAACCTCGTACCAAGGCGTGTAGTCCAGCAGTAATACGACTGCAGTTGTTGCATGTCATGGAGGCTTCCACAACTGGGGGTTGCATTCTACAAAGTACAAACACGCTCATAGGTACACGTTTGTATGGCATTATCAATGTAAGAGTACCCTACATGGTGGTTAGTTCTGCTGGTGATATTATGTTCCTTCTAGTGTCACAGCAACCAAGTTGGGAACACACCTAGTAATTATTGCTGAAGTAGCGCAAACGGATGGCAAATGACATTAAACTTGTAACCACGTATATTAACCATGGCACGCTGCAATTCCTGCCGGTTAAAATTGTTGTTTAAACAGGGCCTTTTTCCCTTGAGAGGCCTTGAAGGTTAGTAGGGAGAGTTAGGTTCTGATGCTAAAAAAAAAAAAAAAAAAAAAAGGGAAAGGGGGGGGGGGGGGGGGAGTGTTTTAGAGTATTACAAGGAGGGCACATTAGGTAAGGGAGGAGAAAATACGTAAAAAAAAAAAAAAGGGGGGGGGGAAGAGAGGGAGGGGGGGAACGGGGTATAGGTACACAGAAGGGTTGTCCAGTTGTTTAGGTAGATTCATGGTTACGCTGTATGCATAGGTCTATAACATGATGTATTTTAGGTGCAGCGACTGGCGGTTGGTGAGAGCTTACGGTTGTCTATCCAGGGCTAGAAGCTGTGTAGCAGGTGAAAAAAAAAAAAAAAAAAGGGGAAAGAGAAAAAAAAAAAAAAAATTTTTAAAGGAGGGGGGGGGGGGGGGGGGACTACAGTAAAAAGGGCGTTAGTGGGGGTATTAAAATAGAGTATACATTTTTTATTTCAGCATACGGGGACGTACAGCATAAAGATCTGAGCATCCGTATAGTTCATTTCAAGCAAAAGTCTGTCACGTCTACAGACTCAATGTAAGTCCTGTCACGTTTTTCAGGCAAACATTCGTGCTGCCACGTCTGCAGTTTATTAAGACCTGTCACGTCTTCAGGCAATTCACGTGCTGCCACGTCTGCAGCTTATTAAGACCTGTCACGTCTTCAGGCAATTCACGTGCTGCCACGTCTGCAGCTTATTAAGACCTGTCACGTCTTCAGGCAATTTACGTGCTGCCACGTCTGCAGCTTATTAAGACCTGTCACGTCTTCAGGCAATTTACGTGCTGCCACGTCTGCAGCTTATTAAGACCTGTCACGTCTTCAGGCAATGGGTTCGGTCTGATACGGTTCGGACACAAGTCCTGACACGTGTTCAGGCACCACGCATGGGGACCTCACATATTACACGGTGTCGTCATCTTAGTTGAGGGTATTACTGGTACTGTCACGTGTGCGGTGCGTGGGTCAAGCATGGAGTGGGGTTTAAAGCACCAGCGGCAGCATAACTATGCAATCCTGTCTATAGGGGAGTGGTTCGCTTTATTGGGGTTCTTTTTTAATGGTTTCACCCATCAGGTTGGCGGTGGGCTAAGGGTGACGGTTCATTCAGTGAGGCTACAAGTGCAAGTATAAAATTTGTTTTGTGTTTCTTTTCTTTACCGTTCCAGTGCAAGATGTCTAACATTTCAGAAATTGGTGACACTCCTAGTGGTCATGGCAGTGTTGATCAGCAGTCCGAGTGTGGAGGACCTTCCTACAGGGCATGGACTGTGCCCAAATTGATGGCAGAACTATCAAGAAGAGGGGTTCCGTTTTCTACTTCAGCCAGGAAAACTGAACTGTATAGACTTTTACAAGCTGAGTCCGCAGGGCCAAGTCAGGAAGTGGTCTCTATGAACACCATTCAGACTTCCCTGACACAATTACATACCTTGATCAATTCAATGGCAACATCATTGTCCGACGTGCAAGTTAGATTGGAGTCTGTTGAGAATAAGGTCATCTCAGGTTCTTCGGCAGGGGCCAGCGGCCCGGCCACGCAGGGAATACAACAGGAACCGCAAGCAGCGCCTATTAGTCTTCCTGATGTCACTCCCTCACATTTCGTCCCAAGCAATATTCGGCAGGACATTCTAGAGGGTAAGGATGTAAACTTGGCTACACTCCTTATCGCCACTCATGAAACGCCGGATAACAAAACGATTGCTTGCGGGGAAGTGTCAGTGATTCTGAAATCAAAAGATGTTAGGCTCAATAGGAAGCTTTCCGTTGCTGAATTTGTATTAGCCTTCAGTTTATGGCGAGATGTTGTTTGTTCAGTCAGCCCACAGAGAAGGGAGGAACTGGATTTGTATCTATATAAGGTGGTGGAACTTGGGTATAAGTATGGAGGTACAGCGTTTTATGAGTACCACAGATCTTTCTCGGCTAAAGCAGCAGCGGCACTATCCCAATTTAATCAAAAGATTGACTGGTCCAAAATGGATACTGAACTATTCTGCCGACACTTTGCAGGCCTGAAAGCACCGGCTTGTTCGTTATGTAACTCTTATTCCCATACGGCGGCTTGGTGTACCAGTAGCAATGGGTTGGCAGAATTCCAACAGGTGAAGAATTTTCAGTTCCCCTCTACTAGCAGAATGGCTTCAGGTTCGGATAAACTAGGTCGACCGATCAAGTTCCTGGGCAGATCACAACTGTGTAATAACTTTAATTTTGCAAATTGTAATTATAGTCAATGCAGGTTGCTACACTTGTGCTCCATTTGCTTCAGGGCTCACCCAAAAGCGGCCTGTCCACAGAGAGATGTCAAGACCACATGACTAGGCGTGGTGAACATAGATCTGCTCAGGCTGTTGCTAGCGGATCACCCACAGGCAGGTTGGGTACAATTCGTCCTGGAGGGCTTAGCGAACGGGTTTCATACGGGTTTCATGGCACTGCCACAGGTCCCGTATGAGTGTAGCAATCTACAGTCGGCAGATAGGAATCCATCAGTCGTGTCAGGTTTAATCCAGCAGGAACTTGATAAGGGTTATCTGATTGGGCCACTGAGTCAGCCGCCATTTGATTGCTGGCGCGTCAATCCGGTGGGGGTTGTGACCGGCAAGTTCAATCCTAATAAAAAAAGGCTGATTTATGATTTGTCAGCGCCTCATTCATCACCCATACCCAGTCTAAATGCGTTAATACCATCAGAAGAGTTTACCATGAAATATTCCTCAATAGACGAAGCTATTCAGGTAATATTATCCTTAGGCCATAATACGTGGCTATCAAAAGCAGACATTACTGATGCCTTTAAGTTACTCCCCCTACAACCCCAGCTTTGGCGGTGGCATGGCATTAAGTGGCAAGACGCATATTATTTTTCTAATAGACTCACGTTTGGCTCAAAATCTAGCCCCTGGTTGTTTGATCAATTTGCGAAGGCCCTACATTGGGTGTTGACAGACAAATTCCGGGTCAATCATGTCATACACTACCTGGACGATTTCTTGCTAATAGAGCCATCATGGCAGGTTCCGCAGGATCTACAGATTTTACAGTCAGTTTTCAAGGATCTCAACGTCCCCGTTGCAGCCAGCAAAGTGGAAGGGCCTAGCACCAGAATTACCTTTTTAGGTATTCAATTGGATACGCAGAAAATGGAGGCTAGTTTGCCAGCGGATAAACTAGTCAGGATCAAGGAGACGGTATCAAACGTCTCTCGGGCAACAGCCATCTCCAAAACAGAGTTACAGTCCCTCCTGGGGACTCTGAATTTTGCCATTCGGATAATCCCACAGGGGAGATCCTTTATATCTAGATTATTGAGGTTACTCTCTTCGGCACCGGAGCAGGACAGTCCGATTCGTTTAGACCAGCAGGCCAGGGCAGACTTAAGTATGTGGGACAAATTCTTGGCTCAGTGGAACGGGGTCTCATTGTTTTCTCCAGCAGCATCCAATCAGTCGCCAGTGGTATACTCTGATGCGGCTGCCACTACAGGGTTTGCGGCCATCTGGGGTCCTCACTGGTTGGCAGATGGTTGGCCTCCAGAGATTGCGAGTTCCTCTGCCAGCATGCGGTCTTCTCCTCTTCTGGAGATCTATCCTATAGTGGCAGCAGCACAGGTCTGGGGAGCACAATGGACCAATAAGACGGTCTTGTTGTTGACAGATAGCGCAGTGGTGGTGGAGATTCTAGCGAAAGGTAGATCGGCTGCGTTAGAAATCATGTCTTTCGTGCGGAAACTGGTATGGTTATCCTTGATGCATCAGTTTAACTTTGTTTGCTCACATATTAGTGGTCGTGAGAATGTGGCAGCCGATGCGTTGTCGCGGTTTAATTTCCCTCTTTTCTTCCAGGTTTCCCCAGAGGCAGATCCAGTTCCGTCAGTTTCACCACAATACGCAGACTTGAGGATGGATTAGGGCACCATCTCGAAACAGCACGCAGGCTTATGCGCCAATCGTTATCCAGAAATACGATTAAACTCTACAACACGGCATGGGCATGGTTCACGAAGTTCAGTGAATCGTACCCGGCGGAGGGTATGGGGCATATCTCCTATATAATGGCATTCATCGGGTTTTGCCACTCTCAGCTGAAATTGGCTTTCAGTACAATTAAAATATATCTGGCAGGGATTCAGCATTTTTTCCATTTACTCCGCCCTGAGGAACCATCTCTCTTTTCAGCGCACCCCATTAGGGCAGTTCTGAGAGGTATCCAGAAAGAAGCAGTCAAAACTCAGGCCACCCGGCAACCTCTATCAGGCATGACATTCAAGTTATTGTCTGATTCTCTAGATAGAAGACCTTTCGGGTATGATATCAGTCTTGCTATCAAAACTGCATTATACGTGGGTTTCTTTGGGTTCCTTAGGCCGGGGGAATTCACGTGTAGTGCGGCCTCCTCCACGTATTTAAAGAAAAAGCACTTGAGTCGGGACGGTGATACTTATGTACTCAAGTTACCTCACTCCAAAACAGCTTTACCAGGGGAAGTAATAGAGATCAGATATTTCCCTACGAACAATAGGTGGTGTCCTGTTAAGACCATTCAGCAATGGTTGACGTTTATCTCAGACAGTCCAGAGGATGCCGCATTGTTCACTATAGCCCGCAAACCCCTCAGTTTATCGGTGTTCATCAAACATATACGCATGTTGCTGGTCAATACCGGCATTAACCCTCGGTCTATTACTGGTCACTCATTTAGAATGGGCGCAGCTTCCGCGGCATCTAGCAATGGGGTACCGGTTCATGTAATTAAAAGGCTAGGTAGATGGAAGTCTTCATGTTATGGTCGTTATATCCCAAATATGCATAGCGAGCTGTCCATGGCTTTTCACAAACTGTTAATGTAACTCAATAAACCTACTGTGTATCGATTAGTGCGGGTTCCTCTTTTTGGCCCTCTTTAGGTTTCTCTTCCTACAGCAGTTACGGCACAATTCTACTGCTTTAGAGATAGATAGGTATGGTCATCAGGTTCTCGATACGTTTCTGATAGCTGAGCCGAGCACAAGTGAGAGGCAAATACGTTTGCCGTATTTGTGGGAGGGGAAGCTGGTGACCTTATATAAACTCCCCTCCCCCTGACAGCGTTCTCGGCGGCGAATGCTTACCCACCCTCCCTCCCACTTTTTGGAGGGGCAGTATAAGAGAGGCCCTCTTTAGGTTTCTCTTCCTACAGCAGTTACGGCACAATTCTACTGCTTTAGAGATAGATAGGTATGGTCATCAGGTTCTCGATACGTTTCTGATAGCTGAGCCGAGCACAAGGTCTTTTAACCTTTCCTGGTAAGTTTTATCCTGCAATCCATGTACTAGTTTAGTAGCTCTTCTCTGAACTCTCTCTAGAGTATCTATATCCTTCTGGAGATATGGTCTCCAGTACTGCGCACAATACTCCAAGTGAGGTCTTGCCAGTGTTCTGTACAGCGGCATAAGCACTTCACTCTTTCTACTGCTTATACCTCTCCCTATACATCCAAGCATTCTGCTGGCATTTCGTGCTGCTCTATTACATTGTCTTCCCACCTTTAAGTCTTCTGAAATAATTACTCCTAAATCCCTTTCCTCAGATACTGAGGTCAGGACTGTGTCAAATATTCTATATTCTGCCCTTGGGTTTTTACGCCCCAGGTGCATTATCTTGCACTTATCAACATTAAATTTCAGTTGCCAGAGTTCTGACCATTCTTCTAGTTTTCCTAAATCCTTTTCCATTTGGCGTTTCCCTCCAGGAACATCAACCCTGTTACATATCTTTGTGTCATCAGCAAAAAGACAAACCTTACCATCGAGGCCTTTTGGAATATCACTTATGAAGATATTAAACAAAATTGGTCCCAGTACAGATCCCTGTGGAACCCCACTGGTAACATGACCTTGTTTTGAATGTTCTCCATTGACTACAACCCTCTGTTGTCTGTCACTCAGCCACTGCCTAATCCACTCAACAATATGGGAGTCCATGCTCAATGACTGGAGTTTATTGATAAGTCTTCTATGTGGGACAGTGTCAAAAGCCTTACTAAAATCTAGATAAGTGATGTCTACTGCACCTCCACCGTCTATTATTTTAGTCACCCAGTCAAAAAAAATCTATAAGATTTGTTTGACATGATCTCCCTGAAGTAAATGGCTAGAGAACTGTGCACAGTCTGGGCCCAGGTTCAGTCAAACCTGAGAAAAGCCCAGGAGATTCAGAAAAGTAACGCAGATAAAAAGCGCTCTCAAGGAGTAGATTTTGGGTTGGGTGATAAAGTATGGTTGTCCACCAAGAATTTGTCTTTGAAGGTACCTTTGAATAAGTTTGCACCACGGTTCATTGAGCCTTATGAGATTGTGGGCATTATTAATCCTGTATCTTTTAAGTTAAGATTTCCCAACTCCTTTCGTATCCATAATGCTTTTCACAAGTCTTTACTTAAAAAGTATGTGTCGCCTGTATCCCCTTCACAGGAAGCTCCACCACCAGTGGAGGTGGTCAGTCAACCAGAATTCGAGATCTGTAGGATTATTGATGCGAGAAAGGTCCGGAACTCTCTGAAATATTTGGTCCTATGGAAGGGCTTTGGTCCTGAGGAGAGGTCTTGGGTGCCGGCTAGTAAGATGCATGCTGCGAAGCTGGTGAGAAGGTTCCATCTTACTCACCCGGAAAAACCTGCTCCAGTAATTATGGGTCCAGTGGCCCCTCATGGAAGGAGGGTACTGTAACGGGGAGCCGGCGACGCACTTCCTCCTTGCGGCAGCGCCGGCATCCTGCATCTGTGCAGGAGGGAGGACGCGGCCTGTGTCCTCGTCTTCATGGGGATGGGGAGTACCCGGCCGTGCACACCTCCTCAGTGCAGCCGGCATCCTACTAGCTGAAAGAGGTACTGAGCGCCGATCGCAATTTATCGGCGCTCAGATGGTTTGGGCTGGATATGGGTCACATGATGGCAACGTTATGTGACCCACTTGTTCTGCTATTTAAACAGGCAGCCTACTGGCCACAGGTTGCCTGTGAATGGTCTTGCTACCCTCACCAGCATTTTTGTATTGTGCCTTCTGTGTGTTTTGGACCTTGACTCTGTTTTTGACCTCGACCTTGTGACCTCCCTGGAATTGATGTGACCTCTTGGCTTCAGACTCCGGATTGTGTTTTGACTTTGTTATCGGATTGCTCCCTGTGTACCTGCTTGACCTCCTTTGACTTTGGCTTATCTGACTCTGTTATGGTACTTCTGTTATCTTCTTAGGCCCATGCACATATCTAAGCGAGGGACTGCCTCCAAGTTGTACGCCGTCGGTTAAGATGGGCCGTAAAAGTAGGCAGGGAGGTGGGGTGGAGTTTAGTGCTGCACTTATCCCTGTCCTCTCTCGTGACACCAAGATATTCAGCTCCTTCCCACCCCATAAATGTACAGTTCTGTGCAGAGTCAGTGCCAGTTTTGTCGTAGAAATATACCGAATCCAACTCTGACTTCAAAATAAAAATAGTAAAAAAAAAAAAAGGAGAGGAAAATGGTTTTCATCAGACCTCAGATAAGACCCCAATATAAGACCTCAGATCAGACCCCAATATCAGACCTCAGATCAAACAAAAATTAACTAAATTAATTTACCTCTACGGACTGCGCCACCACTCTACATGTCCAACTGCTCTTCCTGCGTTCTCTACTCCCTGGTCTCCTCTGGGCCCATTCTGCATAGTGCACACACTACGTCCTGATGCTGTACACAGTCTGGACAGTGCAGTGGACCCGGACAAGACCAGGGAATGGTGAGTACAGCCAGTGCTAGCAGCACTACACTCACTGCTCCCCACGCCTACTGCATACTAGTGAGCGCTTCCATAATGTAAAAGGACACTGCTGGTGCCTTACATACCATGTATCGCTGAGCTTGTATGTGAAGAACTATTTTCTATGCAGAGAAAGAAGAGGTTAACAAGAGCAAATTGCAATACATCCTGGAAGACGCAGGTGCGATTTCTGGGATAGCCCCTTTAACTTTACACAGCCCCCTGCGCTGGGCCAAATTTTTATAAAAGGAGGCTCCCTTTGTTCCCTGATCTTCAATTCCTGGCCTAACAAAAGCCCCCAGGACTCTGCTGAGACACACAGTGGCCTGTGTATATTTCCTGTGTGCATGTTACATTCTGTTTACTCCCAATTGCATGATCCTGCCTAGAAATGCTGACTTTGGTGTCACTCGATGAACGAGCTGCAGCTATGACACAGGCATTTATCGGGAACGAGAACAAGCTTTCCTATGAATGCTCCTTCCCGATAATTGCTCCAATTGTCTGCCCATGTAATAGGACCTTTAATGACTTGTGCCAAGGATCAGGGTCACATCATAGGTATACTAAAATGTACCCTGTAGCGTGTATCACGTAGCCTTACCTGAGAGTATTTTGTTTGAACCCTGTTTAGTTTAGCGCTCAGTGCACTATAGGCTGGTGACACATGGTGACAAGGCAATTGGTTCATTAAAGGGGTTTCCCTACACTATCCACTAAATAGGTGATAAATGTGCGATCGCTGGAAGCCCACCACTTGAGTCCATGCTGATTGCTACAACAGAGTCCCGAGCCCTCATTCCTGTGCCGTACCATTCCATTCAAAGTCTATGGGAATGATGGAGACAGCCTAGTATAGCACTTAGTTCTTTCCATGTGCCATAGACATTGAATGGAATGCTAGCACATATGCTCCACTGCTGGTCTATTGAAAATTCTCCTTAATGCAGTTGTGCACTGGGGAGGAATTGGGGGTGCCAGCGATGGGTAATCCGGTGAAGTTATTGTGTAGCAGACGGTGTAATGTAAAGTATCAGTTTCCCCAATGTCTCATATTCTATTCCTAGGTGGTTTGTTCTGTACTGTACTTCTATAAGGACCACTTATATACTGTATGCCATGGGCAGTTTTGGTATCATATATTTGATTACAGATAACCATTAGATTTAAAGAGGACCTATCCGGGCCTGTCCGTTTTAGTAACTACTTGCATCCCCATTTAATAACAATTCTGGAGGATCTATCCTTATGATCTATGCTGTGTCATTCCTGTAATATTCCTGCTAGAAGTTTACAAATAAATTGTAGCAGTCTGCAGTATAGGTACTGCTGGGTGTTACCATAGCTGGTGTGTCTGACTCCGTCCAATCAGTGTTGCTGGTGTAACACTGTGCAGGGACACCCCCCCAACTGGTAACACCCATCTGTACCTTTACTGCAAGCTGCTGACAATTCATTCATAAACATCTAGTATAAATAACAGAGGAATGGCACATCTATATATATATCAAAATGGACGTATATGTGTATGTATGTATGTTCCGTGATCACTCAAAAATGCAACCATCGATTTCAATGAAACTTGGTATACACATCCCTTGCTACCTGGAAAGAAATCTTGTGGGGTCTCAGCTCTCTAGGACGTACCGTTCCTGAGATATTCTCAAAAAATGACCTGCATTAGCCAATACAAGCCTGCAAGTCTTTCTCTTCATATCCCAACTGCCATACACACGGTCACATGTCCCTTATCAGCCAATAGAAGCTCTCAGGCCCTTAGTTTCCTCATACACACAGTTTTACTCCAGGTTTCCATAACAACCCAGCCATTTTGTGGACGTCACTATTAGAGGTGCGAGCACTGGTAAAGAGGCGTTCACTGTGGATGTTACTGTTAAGGGGGCAGGGCGCTGTGGAGGTCACTGTTAAAGGGGCGGACACTATGGAGGTCACTGATAAGGGGGCAGGGGCCACTATTAAAGGGGCAACTGCTGTGGAGGTCACTGTTAAGGAAGCAGGGTACTGTGAGGTCACTGTCCAGGGAGTGGGGCGCTGTGAAACTCACTGTTAAAGGGGCGGGCTGCTGTGAAGGTCAAAGTTGAGGGAATGGGCTACTGTGGAGGTCCCATTTTAAAGTGGTGGGGCACTGTGGGGGGGTCAGTGTTAAGGGGTGGGTTGCTGTGGAGTTCACTGTTAAAGGGGCAGGGTGCTGTAGAGGTCACTGTTATGGGGGATACTGTCTATATCTTTTAACGACACACACAAACATTAAATGAAATAGATGAAATATACAAGAGCGAAGCCGGGCCCTTCTGCTAGTAGAGCCATAAGAATAGATGTTCCAGAATAGTTATTACATTGGGAATGCAAGTAGTTACTGAAACAGACATGTCAGGAGGGGTGACAGGTCCTCTTTAAGGGCTCATGCACACAAATGTATTTTTCTTCCATTTCCATTCGTTTTATTTACAGGTCTGTATGTGAAACCATTCATTTCAATAGAGCTGGAAAAAAACTGAAATGACTCAGTGTGCATTCAGCGTTCCTATGTCCACATGTCCGTCCGTCCATTTTGTGGACAAGGACAGGCATTGCTAATGGATCCACAACAAAAAAAAACAAATGCAACATGGACGTCACACAGATGTCATCCTTTTTTGGGCGCAAATTACATACATTGTGAGCATGAACCCCAAAGTGGTTCTCGGGCCCACCATTTTTATAGAGGTATTCTGGTTTTAATGAATACATTTATTTATTTAGAGAAAAGGACGTTGAACAATTTTCTAGTGTACATCTATTTAAAATTTTGTTTGCAGACCTTTATTATATCAGCGCAGTAACTTCTCTCTAAAGAAAAAAAATGGTAGGGCCCGTTTAATTCCTGTAAAATGCATCCATAGGAGAGCTGGAGAGGACTAAACATGGTGTCAGTCATGTGACCCTCACATGTGTCATGTGATGTGGCTTTCAGTTAAATTCCCAGGTATCTACAGTATAGTACATGTACAGTATATACAGTATTACTACCTGCATCAGCACATCAACATCATGCCTGTCGGTGTCTGTGTCAAAGCAGGTCTCTGTGTGTGATGTTTGTTTTTTTACACTAAACTTTATTAACAACATGACAACATTACCTAGAGACAGGCAGCCATTTTACAAATCACCTACAGACAGTCATATGAATACACACAGTGATGTAGTTACTGTAATAACCACAATTAAAATCATTATATTGCCACTTTACTTATCACATGGATGTGTCCTGTGTGCTGACCCAGCACACATACACTCACCTAAAGAATTATTAGGAGCACCTGTTCTATTTCTCATTAATGCGATTATCTAGTCAATCACATGGCAGTTGCTTCAATGCATGTAGGGTTGTGGTCCTGGTCAAGACAATCTCCTGAACTCCAAACTGAATGTCAGAATGGGAAAGAAAGGTGGGCTACAACAGCAGAAGACCCCACCGGGTACCACTCATCTCCACTACAAATAGGAAAAAGAGGCTACAATTTGCACGAGATCACCAAAATTGGACTGTTGAAGACTTGAAAAATGTTGTCTGGTCTGATGAGTCTGGATTTCTGTTGAGACATTCAAATGGTAGAGTCCGAATTTGGCATAAACAGATTGAGAACATGTATCCATCATGCCTTGTTACCACTGTGCAGGCTGGTGGTGGTGGTGTAATGGTGTGGGGGATGTTTTCTGGGCACACTTTAGGCCCCTTAGTGCCAATTGGCCATCATTTAAATGCAACGGGCTACCTGAGCATTGTTTCTGACCATGTCCATCCCTTCATGACCACCATGTACCCATCCTCTGATGGCTACTTCCAGCAGGATAATGCACCATGTCACAAAGCTCCAATCATTTCAAATTGGTTTCTTGAACATGACAATGAGTTCACTGGACTAAAATGGCCCCACAGTCACCAGATCTCAACCCAATAGAGCATCTTTGGGATGTGGTGGAACGGGAGCTTCGTGCCCTGGATGTGCATCCCTCAAATCCCCATCAACTGCAAGATGCTAGCCTATCAATATGGGCCAACATTTCTAAAGAATGCTATCAGCATCTTGTTGAATCAATGCCACGTAGAATTAAGGCAGTTCTGAAGGCAAAAGGGGGTCCAACACCGTATTAGTATGGTGTTCCTAATAATTCTTTAGGTGAGTGTATATCATATAGTACTGCTGCTTATTGAATGTCAGGGATTGTATGATGTGAAGAGACTGATGCCATGTTTCAGTTAGACACAGTATACATGGCTGATACATGGGCTATACCATTATATTCTGTCTGGTATAAGAAATGTACGGAAGCAGAGTTTGGAATACATGTATATTATATGAGAGTATAATTATCCTGATGGGCTCTGCTTATTGGTCCCTCTTGACACACACCGTGAATACCCAAATAACTGGCCAATGACTGGCACCTGAGTCAGTGGCTGCTGAGTGGGCATTCCTCGTATGTCAAAGGGGACCAGGAAGATGAGACCAGCAGAGACCGTGAAAGTGTTGGATCAGGAATAGCTAAGGATCTGTGGAGATGAGTATGACTTTTTATTTTTATGCTACATTCAGTCTAAGGAACCTCATTAAAAAAGACCTCAAACAGTAATGCTGATAGAAAGACAAACATTTTATGGGTCTTGTAATGCGGTGTTACAAAAGCAAATCATTTTGGAAAAAATCGTTTTCATTATGCAAGTAGTAAAACATAATAAAAACTGTATAAATTTGGTATCATCTTAGTTGTACTGGCCGACAGCAAACCGTTAGCCATGCACTCTACTTGGCTATTTCTGGCAGTCCCACAAAGAATTAATGGAGTGGCATGGCACATTTTTGGTGTCTGCTCCACACATTTTGGGAGGTAACACAAGAAGCAAGACCCTGTTCTTGTGATTGGTGGGAGTCCTAGTGGTTAAACGGACCCCAACTAATCTAATATATCAATTTTATATAACCGGAATACTCCTTTAATGGAAGAGCAGGCAGATCGGTCAGCTTGTGTAAGCCACAGGTCCATGCTACTATTAGCCAAATTAGCCAGTGTTCTGTTTGGCTTATAGGATTGCAGAAAGAATACACCGGACATATAGTTATGAGTTCAGTGTATTTGTGAGGAGAACACCCCATTTGCCTCTCCCACTTTTACGCACCCTAAGAGTGGCAATTGACAGGCTGCTTTGTATGCACAGGTGAAACTTGAAAAATTAGAATATCGTGCAAAGTTCATTTATTTCAGTAACGCAACTTAAAAGGTGAAACTAACACATGAGACTCATTACAGGCAAAGCGAGATATTTCAAGCCTTCATGTATTATAATTTGGATGATTATGGCTTACAGCTTATGAAACCCCAAAGTCACAATCTGAGGTCCCCTTTGCTCAGGGGGTATGGATTAATTATCTGACTACAGTGTGACACCTTGAGCCTAGAATATTGAACCTTTTCACAAAATTCTAATTTTAATCTGCATTAATGCAATTCCTTTTAATTTGCATTACTGAAATAAATGGACTTTTGCACAACATTCTAATTTTTCGAGTTTCACCTGTACATATACAACCTAACCTGTCAATCACCACCCTGACGGGTGGATAGAGATGGGAAAGCGCTTAACTAAGAGCTCACAGTATTCTTTCAGCTCTCCCATTAGCCAAGTAGCACAACTTTTTTTGTGCCACTTTGGCTACTAGGAGTACAGCCCTGTAACTGTAATAACCAGTATATAAAGTTGACAGATCCACTTTATCAATTGCTCTACAACCAGGTGGCACTGAATTTTGTGCCATAATTCAGTCTCTGGTCACGAGACTTCACCATGTTCTACCCGCCCTATGTTCTGCCCATCACTGTCTTTAGCAGTGATCCCCAGCCTGTGGCTCTTCAGCTGTTGCAAAATTCCCATCATGCCCTCATAGTCACAGGATGTGAAGACATGATGGCAGTTGTAGTTTTGCAGTAGCTGGAGAGCCACAGGTTGGGAAACATTGATCTATATATGATAAAGCCCCCTATATATCACTTAATGCTATGTTATTCTATTAAAAATCAGATGTCTACAATAAAGGCAACGCATTCATATAGAAACTGAGGTTGTGCTGGTAGCAAGTCAATAGTGGCCTGGAAACTCTTCAGACTGAACCAACAGAATGGCCCATTCCATGGGTTAACCAGTGTATCCATTTTCAGTTTGTAGTTCAATCATTTATTCCCATCACTATTGAGACCGTTAGCTTAAAAAATCTATGACTTGCTGAAGCATCTGTATGTCCAAGAGTCCCAGGCTCAGATATTCACAATTCACTTCTAGGCCTTGGGGGCTTATACTGTATTTATACTACTGCCCCACAGAATAGCATAGTGTTGAGTGATACTTGAGGTTTTTCATTATTTTTTTTTTATTTTTCTCTTGGTCAGTGTACAAAAAATATGGGACATCAAACCAGAAAAAGTACAAAAAGCAAAAGAATTCAAAAAATGTACATTAGAAAAATAAATTACAATTGCATTTACAGAGACAATCTCAGTGTATTTTTTTTTATTATTTTCTTTTACTGAAATGATTCAGTAAATTACCGACATTGTATTTTTATTTTATTTGGCCTCTATGCCCATCATATATTTACAATGGTCTAGTAAGGGTACAACCAGGGGTGAATCTGGTCAAAGCGAAGCAAAAAAATTAAATAAAATACAAAAAAATTACATGCTATATACAAAAATAACAAGTCGGACATTTCACTTATTTGACATGTTATTTGTTGTGTTTAATGAAGTAACAGGGAGAAAAGAATTGCTGTTGAAGTCCTAATGTAATGTTAGAAACCCCAATATGGGAATTTAATGCATACAGATAAATATAGAGAGAGCGCGAGATCATTAAGGTGTGGGTGATAAGCAAGTTAAATGTATATACTGTATATTACTTGATTGACTTGTGTTTGCTCAGGTATCTGAGACCAGTGGTATCATTAGACGTTTATTAAAATGTATTTTTTTTCTTTATACTTTTATTATATTTTTGGGGTACTTCAATATTTATGTGTTTTATTTACACCTGTAAACTTCATAAAGTGGTTTTGCCATGACAAAGTTTAAAGGACTATCAATTGGATACATCAGATCTGTTTCATCTGACTGCTGGGTCCCCCCATTAAGAAAAAGGGGTGTCTGGTTCCCTTTGCAGGTCAAGAAGTGGTCATATTTGCACAATCACTTGTCAATAAAGTCTGTTAGAGATTTGGAATGCACCCCCATTTCTGGGATCATTGGGGTCCCCCTTCCCGATCAAATAGTCTTGACCTCTCCAAAAGATAGTGCCCAAATGTTTGTCTTGGGAATGCATTTGTCAGTAATTAAAAAAAAAGTGTCAGCAAATAACATAACAAATAGTCTAAGCTATATTAAGGAATGGGCTCTGTTTTTTTAACTTTTGTATCAATATATTTGAGCATTGTCTATTATTATTTATCATTTATATTAAAACTTCACTTATTTAAACATCGGCAAACACAGATGACATAAATCACAAATCCACAGAAGCATAAATACCGTTCTTGGAGAAACCACACGTATGAACTAGGGTACATGTGCAAATTGTCTACCGATAAGTCATCAATATAGCCGTGTTTGCAAATAGAATATAAACATATAAAATTACTTTATCAATAAGCACTACAAAACCCACCAAAGTATCTTTAAGTAGTCAGTCACACTTTGCATAGTTTGGCTACATTTTTTTTTTATTTGAGCATGGTCATTTTCAAGAGAAATTACAAATTGAAAATTCAATAATACTTTTACAAAGACAAGTCAGGAAAGATTTTTTTTGTCATGGTATTATACATTGTATTTAACAGTCCCTCTTTTTTTTTAGCTAAAAAACAAGATGAAGAAAGTGGAATTTTTTCAGTTGAAAATACAGTGTTTTCACAAGATCGTATCAAAAGTTCCCAAATTTGGAATTTCCAGTAATTGGAAAGAAAAGAAAAAAAATAATAATAAAACAAACAAAAATAAAATAATAATAATAAAATTGAAAAAAAAATTGCATTTTAAAATTAAGGTTTCAAAACACATAAATGCTCTTCTCTTTACGTAAAATTTGCCCAAGTGATCAACATCATGTTCCTTTTTTACTAAAATATATCTATATTGAAGAACTATTATACTGTACACTACAGTATGAAATAAATAAAATTAGGAAATATAAAATGAGCCACATAAATAAAATGTTATTTGACCTAAAATTAAATGAATGCAAAAAAAACTTGCAAAAAAAAAGTTTGGTGTAATACTGACAAAATTAATGAACAAAAAAAATTACAGAAAAAATTGCACAAACACATGTAAACTAAGGAACTGCCGCCTATTCTAATACTGACATGGGTGCTTCAAAGAACAGGGTAAGCTTAACACTGAAGCTGGTGCATTGGGTAACACTTGTTACCTTCTTAACACTGTACAAGGATGGCACTTGCAGAAACACACAGATTAAAAGGTTTGCATATAAGGCTTTTTTTCTTTTAAAAACACCTTACAAAGGCTTTCTTTGTCATCACCTTTCTTTTAACCACCATATCCAGGTCACTCTTAAGACTTCGGAATCTCCATTTTTTTTACACATGCATCACTTCATGTTCCTTTACATTAAAATTTGAAAAATAAAATAAAATAAAAATAAAATTAAAAATAGGCCTAAAATTGTGTGGTTATCTACCATGAAACTGAGAAAACTGAGAATAGGAAAGTAAAGTTATGAAGGAGTTTTAATAAAAGTCGTATTGCAGTGCGAGCACCTTAAATTAAAGTGAAATGATAATACTGATGTACAGCAGTGCGGGCACTTTTTTTTTTTTAAATTTTAAATGTATTAATATAAATTAGAAATATCTTTTTTTTTTTAAGTCTGTAGTGATATATAAGTAGAGTGCAATTCGTACAATTAACTATTTTGTGCTTAAAGAATAAATGCTATTAAACACAGGGTTTAGTCTCTGAAACCACACAGTTTCTAGGCCTTTAATACTGTACAAAAAGTTTGCATAATGCAGTTCTCAACAAAGACCACCTCAAACTTCATTTAACTTTTTTTTTGTTTGTTTTTGGCAGAACTGCCCACCCACCCCATCAGTTCATCTATACAGGCTTCGTGGAAGCTTCAGGCACGTGCATGAACAGCTTAAACACAGCAGAGTTTTCAAGCAGGTAACAAGACTACTGGAGAAAATCGGAAGCTTAAAATGCAGTAGTTTATTACATGCCATCCTCCATGTTTTCTTCTTCGTGGTCTGACTTTATTTCCATTTTACCATCCTCTGAACTATCGTCCATTGAATGTTCACCATTCTCCTCCTCGTCTCGGATCGTGTCCGGATCCGTGTCCATGCTCTTATTCTCGCTTTCTTCCTCTTCCTCTTCAAACTCTTCATCTCCATCTTGTCTCCCAAGCTTATAAACGTCCTCCACCTCCTTGTCATGCTCTCTTTCAATCTCTCCATCTCTCAGCATACTTTCTCTTTCCTCTGAGTCAGAGTAGCCCTGAGGTGTTATACTCTGTAAGTAAGCTCGATTCATCAGCAGCTCTGTCGGTTCTAAATGACCCTTCTCTCTGGCTTCCCTCTCCGCGGCCTCCCTTTCTTCGGCCTCTCTTTTACAGTAGGAATACCTATGGTTCATGTGCTGTGAGTAGGACCCAGAATGTGAGAAACGCTTCCCGCACTTGTCACATTGGTATGGCTTTTCGCCGGAGTGCAGACGTGAATGTTCTATTAGATGGTGTTTATGTTTAAATGCTTTTTTACAAATCTGACACTGGTGTGGCCTTTTTCCTAGAAGATAAAATAAAAGAAACGTATGTTAAAGTACATCAAATAAAAAATAAAATAAAAATTACAAAAACAACAATTTTGGTCCCTATCGGATAAAATGTGCTACGTAATTTGCAGTAAACTATCCTAGAGATCAATGTTTTTTTTAGGAGCAGTATATACATTCTTCAGCCCAAGATTGGAACTTGAGAGTCATGCCAAGCCCAAACACATCTGGCTGATTCCAGGCTACAAATAGCCAAGGAATGCCTTTCACACCTACCATTGCGGCCATGCTTGACGTTTCATTCAAAAATAGACTGACACTAAATGCTTGACAGCGTGATGCCAGGGCACAAGACTGAGACACATGATGCAACACAGAGACACCCAGGCATTAATGGACACTACAACTGCATTGCTTCATGGGGTGTACGATAGTAGAGCTGAATGAAGAGGCTCTCTTGTATGTTTGCCCTCCTACTGCAACAAGGAATGAGAAGCTCACTGGTATTATGTCTGCTATTTGACATTACCTATCTAGAGCGTGTATCCAGAATTAGCATCTGCGCTACCAATCTGTTAATAGCACCCACACAATTGTCCATGGTTGGGTCATTCAAAAACTTAGGGGCACATTCATTAAGACCTGTGTTTTAGATGCCGGTCTTAATAAAGTCCTAAGCTGGCGGTGGTTCCACCGAATTTATGAAGAGGCGCAGGCCTCTGCATAACTTTGACGCGTCCAGCACCAGTTCTAAAGGTAAAACAGCTTCCGAGCTGTCTTAGATTTAGACGGTTTTCTAGGCGAGAAAATGGTAAATCAGATGGGCCTGCCAATGCGTCCCCTTCCTGTCCACACCATGCCCACTTATTTTGACCTGGCGTGAGTAGGGCGAAGTCGCAGATTGTGGTGCAACTAGCTAGCCCAATTGGTAAGGTCCAACCGATGTGTCCCACATAGAACAATGTGGCAGTGGCAAAGCACTGTTAGCTCCAGTTGCCTTTTTGTGCCTTTTTGGGGTGGTGGCCATGACTGTCATTGAGTACCCGCCTTCCATAAATCAAGTCAAGCATAGCATAGGGAAATAGCATAGTACTTTCCTGAAAACTATTTTGAGGAAACCTCTTAGAGATGTCATTGGCCATTTACATGGTCTCATTTGACATTTGAAACAAAGGCAGGCCATGTGGGACAGAGATAAGGGGCGCCGAATTGCTGAATAATCCCTGTTCTGTTGTTTGACCTTGTTTTACATATAATAAAAAGAAATTCCGCAGCACTTCCAAGGCGTAAAATGAAAAAAAGTTTTTTTATTTACCAGACAGCAACGTTTCGATCCTTCTCTCTGGGATCTTTCTCAAGCAGTGACTGCTTGAGAAAGATCCCAGAGAGAAGGATCGAAACGTTGCTGTCTGGTAAATAAAAAAACTTTTTTTCATTTTACGCCTTGGAAGTGCTGCGGAATTTCTTTTTATTATATGCTTTGGAGGGGGACCGCCTTCACAGCCGCTGGCACTCCGCTTACATCTGTTTTCGCAGTGCGGCTCCTGTTGCCCTTTTTTTCTACTTGTTTTACATATAGTGATGATATTGGCTAATGGCTCCTGTTACAAAAGCACTCTCCATAACACTGGATTCGAGAAAATTATACCAGTAACTTTACATCATGCACCAGAAAACAATTATTTATTCCGTATTCCAGATATAAAGAATTGAAAGTTAGAAGCTGAGATAAAAAGGAAGGACTGCAAATAAAACCAATTTTGCAAAATTGGAAAATCCGTTTGAAAATTGGAAATCCCAGTTGGGTAAAAATCTGCTGTTATCTACCAGTAGATTTATACCCATTATAAGGATGGATTAATAACGGTTCACATGAACATGCTGTTAAATTATAGAAGAAAACCTTTATGCTACATGAAATGAAGTAATTTTTGTTTGCCGTCAATAGCTGAGTTAACATTGCTGAACTCTCCGAGAAGGGAGAAAGATTCTTTTCTCGAGACTGAATATCACCGCAAGTGATCTCTGTTTGCATTTCTTAATGAAGGTTTCTAAACCGTTCCTCAAATAAAAGAAAGTGCACTCGTGTGAAAGGATATTTCATTACTTTTTTAGCATTAAAGCGCTAAAGCCATAACTGGTTTTCTATTGAACAGTTATAATGAGACAAGTAAATCGTGGCTTTAAATTGCTTGAATTTTTATGAATCGACCTCAAAGTGAGCAAAAAGAATGTACAACGGTAACTAGAGGCTATGTACACCTGCTGTGTCAGCACCAGAATGAGAATGATAGAGGAGAGGAATGCAAACATCAGGGGTAGGCTGGCAGGGAATGGCAGGAGGGTGGCTGTGTTGGTGGTGGTGGGGGGCCCTTGTCATATTAATTATCTGGGAGGATCACATACCAGCAGCAAAGTGCCAGAGTTCAAAATGTGCAGCTGCTTCAGAACCTCTTAGAGGACACAGAGCATCAAGGATATATAAATTTCATTAAGTCTCTCTATTGCACAGACTCCACGTGGTTAGGTGGTTCTGAAGTATTCTGTAGGCTTATTAGCCTAAATGGAAAATGGATTCCTTTACCTTGCTTATGTGTGGGACTTAGCTGGCTATAGCTATTAGACCCCGACTTTCCCATTAAACCGCATGAGCGACTTGGACAAACATGCATGTATTCATTGGGGGGGGGGGGGGGGGGGGGCTAATAAGCAGCTGCCAGGTCACTTGTCCGGCAGTCATCATAGACAACAGATTATTGGCAGATCCCAACTCTAATGTCTGAGGCTACCCTTATTGTTGAGCTCAGTGACGTTAAAGATCTTCAGTGGAGTTCTTTCTTAGACAAAGCTTTTTATCATCTTTTCCTACCCGACGAGGTATACATTGGGAATATTCCCTGACGTATACCTCTGACAGAAGGGCTGCACTGTATTGCCTTCTATTCAAAAAAAACATATATAGTTATAGCCCGCTATACAGTTTTTACTGTATCCCTCTGCATAGGAAAGTGCAGTACACTCCTCTGTCCTATACAGAGGAAAACAGGTACCCTGACACCTACCAGCCCAATATATTCCAAAAGGACACTCATTTGGCATACACTGGTGCAGAGCTGGCTCCTAGTTCATGTGGGCGCTTGGGCAATAAATCCCAGTGGGCCCCCTTGAGGCATTTTTTTACATTTATATGTCGCCCTGTGGCTCCCACATGGTATAATGCCCCCACTGGCCCCTATACAGTATAATGACCACTAGTAGCCCCTATACAGTATATGGCACTAGTGGCCCTTCACACAGTATAATAACCCCAGTGGCCCAAACACAGAATAATGACCCCCAGTCGCTCCCATTCAGAATAATGACTCCCAGTGGCCCCCACACTGGGGGTTATACTGTATGGAGGGGGCACTGGGGGTCATTATACTGTATGGTGGTCACTGGGGGTCATTATATTGAATGGGGGCTCTGGGGGGTCATTATATTGAATGGAGGGTCATTGGGGATCATTATGCTAAATGGGGGGTACTGGGGGTCATTATAGTGTGTAAGGAGCCCTCACAGTGTAATGACCCCCCCAGTGGCCCCCTCACATACCTATCATTGTTTAAGCGCAGGGGAGCAGGCGGTCCTGTCATTCACTAACCGCAGCTCCCTGCGCTCCTTCTATCCTCAGGCCTGCTGCAGCAGTGAGACATACGTCATGACGTCACCCCTGGGCCTGACCTGGAGGAGAGAAGGAGCTGTGCAGTGATGTAGCTAGAACTGACTGGGCCCACAGAAAAGTTTATGTGCAGCACTCCACGTTTTTATATCCTGAATAAGTCCAGTAAAAAAATGCATATGTTAACATATATGTTTTTTACAATGGAACTGTATGGTGAACGGACGCCACTGTGCGGCATCAGTCTGAGGCATCTGTTAACACATACACTTTTGGTATACATTAAACGGATGGCAAAATAAGATGTGAACCCAGCCCTAGTGTCAGAATAAGCACCAGTACACAGCGGAGCAGAGTGGCGGAGAGGGGAGGCCGCCATGTACTGACATAGCGCTACCTGGTCCTGGTGGTCAGGGATGAGGACTGTGTCTCCCAAGGATCATTTTCTACTGGGAAATACAGGGCACAGTATAATACAATAGAATCTATATAATATAAATATATTAGCCCTACCCCAGAATAATACTACAATTAGGTGGTCATTTATTATATAGAAATACGTCTATGTTAGGCCTATTCTGACACAGATTGTGGTGCAAAGGTCCTTAGCACCGCAATCTGCATATTGTCCCCACTCCTGACAGGCCTAAAAAGGATGGCTTGGGCAGGGAAAGGGATACAGTTATGGCCATACAGTTATTGGATACCACCGCCATACAGTGACCGGATAACACCTCTATACAGTGACCAGATAACACCGCCATACCGTGACCAGATAAGAGGGCACAGTACAGGTAATGACTAGGGGCACTGCACAGGGTGTGGTAAGAGGGCACAATGCAGGGTATAAGGGGGCAAAGTACGGGGTGAGGGGCATAGTATGGGGTGGGGGGCATGGTCACATGACCTTGTGACGTTAGAAGGTCCTATGGTGATGCAGTTCAGACGCCACCATAATGAGAGGCAGCGGAGTGAGACAGGGGCCCTGGATGGTACAGGAGGGATGGAACAGCAATTAGGTGGAAGGGGCTCTGAGGGGGATTCATACAAGAAGTAGGGGCAGGAGGTCTGTGCAGGGCAGCAATAGGAGAAAGGAGGGTGGAACAGGAGCTCTGAATGCATGAGGGAGGAAAGGAGACAGAAGGGGATCCACGAGGCTGAGATAGGACAGGATATGGGGGGGGGCAGGTGTCATGGAGGGAAACTGCTAATGAGGCAGTAAAACAAACCAAATAGCATGAAGCAGCATTCAGCAGCAGCTCGAAGAGTCCAGCCTGCCCACCCTCCTGTCCCACAGAGAAGAGACAGTCACAATGCAGACTCACAGACTGTGTTCACACTTCTGCTCCAGCCCTGCAGTCTCTCTCCTCAGGCAGCATGTCTTGTGTAGAGGGGGCGTGTCTGAAGCTCTGCAGCAGCCGGCCGCAGAGGGCCCACCAGAGGGGCACTGCGTAGTGAAATGACAGCAGTGTCATTGATGGAAGTGCTCATAACAGCTGAGTGGGCCCCACCAGGAGCAGTGGGCCCCGGCACTTTCCCGGGTATGCCGGGTGCTGATGCCGGCCCTGGCGGGGTGCATGGTGCATTATGGATGCATTCCGAGTACTCATCGGGAGCTTTCCTGGTGTGTATGATGAACATGATAACAAAATGAGATGTGGATAGAGCCTTAATCATGTTTCTGCATCTGTTCTATCATGTTCTACCATGAACAAAACTCCCACCATTCACACAGCCGACAGCTGGCCCAAAAAAAATCATCACTTTAAAAATCAACGTTCAGCATG